>NC_135888.1:133254779-133352184 GCF_964194155.1 Cetorhinus maximus | reverse complement strand
TCTCTCTCTCTCTCTCTCTCGCGCGCGCTCTCTCTCTCTCTCTCTCTCTCTCTCTCTCTCGCGCGCGCTCTCTCTCTCTCTCGCTCGCCCGCGCTCTCTCTCTCTCGCTCGCCCGCGCTCTCTCTCTCTCTCTCTCGCACGCTCTCTCTCTCTCTCTCTCGCGCTCTCTCTCTCTCTCTTTCTCTCTCTCTCTCTCTCTCTCTCGCGCTCTCTCTCTCTCGCGCTCTCTCTCTCTCGCGCTCTCTCTCTCTCGCGCTCTCTCTCTCTCGCGCGCTCTCTCTCTCGCGAGCTCTCTCTCTCGCGCGCTCTCTCTCTCGCGCGCTCTCTCTCGCGCTCTCTCTCTCTCGGCTCGCCCGCGCTCTCTCTCTCTCTCGCTCGCCCGCGCTCTCTCTCTCTCTCGCTCGCCCGCGCTCTCTCTCTCTCTCGCTCGCCCGCGCTCTCTCTCTCTCTCGCTCGCCCGCGCTCTCTCTCTCTCTCGCTCGCCCGCGCTCTCTCTCTCTCTCGCTCGCCCGCGCTCTCTCTCTCTCTCGCTCGCCCGCGCTCTCTCTCTCTCTCGCTCGCCCGCGCTCTCTCTCTCGCGCGCTCTCTCTCTCTCTCTCGCGCGCTCTCTCTCTCTCTCGCTCGCCCGCGCTCTCTCTCTCTCGCTCGCCCGCGCTCTCTCTCTCTCTCGCTCGCCCGCGCTCTCTCTCTCTCTCGCTCGCCCGCGCTCTCTCTCTCTCTCGCTCGCCCGCGCTCTCTCTCTCTCTCGCTCGCCGCGCTCTCTCTCTCTCTCGCTCGCCCGCGCTCTCTCTCTCTCTCGCTCGCCCGCGCTCTCTCTCTCGCTCGCCCGCGCTCTCTCTCTCTCTCGCTCGCCCGCGCCCTCTCTCTCTCTCGCTCGCCCGCGCTCTCTCTCTCTCTCGCTCGCCCGCGCTCTCTCTCTCTCGCTCGCCCGCGCTCTCTCTCTCTCTCGCTCGCCCGCGCTCTCTCTCTCTCTCGCTCGCCCGCGCTCTCCCCCTCTCTCTCGCTCGCCGCGCTCTCCCCCTCTCTCTGTGGCGCGCGCTCTCCCCCTCTCTCTGTGGCGCGCGCTCTCCGCCTCTCTCTGTGGCGCGCGCTCTCCGCCTCTCTCTGTGGCGCGCGCTCTCCCCCTCGCTCTGTGGCGCGCGCTCTCCCCCTCGCTCTGTGGCGCGCGCTCTCCCCCTCGCTCTGTGGCGCGCGCTCTCCCCCTCGCTCTGTGGCGCGCGCTCTCCTCCTCTCTCTCGCGTGTTCTCTCTCGGACTTGATGGATTGAATGGCCTTCTTCTGTGCTATAATGGATCTGTGACTCTGACTTTTTTTTTGCTCACTCCCTTGTCCCCTCACTGTCTCTCTGAGTTACACTTTGATGTCCTTGAGATGTGAAAGGGCTGCTGGAGAAAAGTTACATCATTTTAATTTAAAACAATTTGCAAAATCCACTGAGGTCCTTTGTCTTGCTTCGTCCTTCAGAGTGAAAAGGAAAGGTGTTTAACAGAAATTAAAGAGCTGAAACAGAGGAACCAGTGTCTGCAGAACCAGGTCCTGCCCCTTACCAAACAGAGGGAATACCAAGAGAAAGAAATTCAACGCCTCAACAAGGTTAGTCATGGAGCCTCTTAGATTCAGGAGTTCGCAGACTCGATCTCTAGCCTACGTTGTGTTCACAGGATCGTACAGCAAGGCAGAAGGTTATTCAACCTTTCTCCATCTCCTTTGCTGAATCATTTCTTTAAATGTTCCTCACCATTACTTACTGCCGTACCTTTGAGTCTATTTATCCATCAAGCTCTTTCCCTCACGCCTTTGAAATTGGCTTTGTATAAGTTTAAGAATCTTATTTGGACTCAAGTAGGTTGTATACATTTAGGTTCATAGAATTGTACATCAAGGAAGAAGGTTATTTAACCCTTCTCTAACTCCACCTTCCGCAGACCGCTGGTGATCTGGCTCCTTGTTTACCTCAGTTCCCCGCCATTGAGCTCCTGACACAGGCATGTTTTATCTGGGAATGAGTTCCATTCAATTCAACAAAAGGCCGTGTAAATATTATCCGGCTCGTTAGAGATCACGTTCCACTCATTGATGAAACAATCCCCCAGATGAATCCCTGTAGAGCACCCCGACACTAGCCCCCAGATTGGTTTTTCAGTAGTCTGTGAATAGATGGGCCACATAGACAGGAAAGGCCCAGGCTTGATCTGGCCTTTGCTGATCAGGCCACATTGGGTTTGGGGCAGCGTTAGGCCCTCTTACAATTGACCCTCTATTTCGTACCCACTTCCCCTCCATCCCCTGCCTCTCCCCCACTCCAGCCAGTCTTCCTCCTGTCACTGATCTTTGTTGAGCAGACGTCTCTCTCTCTCTCTCTACAGGCCTTGGAGGAAGCTCTTACAGTCCAGCCATCGACTCCACACCCACCTCTGTTTAGCAATGCTGGGGAATCGTGCATGAACACAAGGAGAACTGAGCTGCTGACACAGATCGATGTCCTCAAACAGCAGGTGAGTAAATCCTTTCTTGCAAACTTTTTCTTTCTCTGTTTTATTGATAATCCTGTAACCTCCTCACCATGGCTTTGCCCCACTCCCTAACTCTGTAACCTCCTCCAGACCTGCACTCTGCCCCTGTCCCACAACCCTCTAAAATCTCTGTGCTCCTCCAATCCTGGCCTCTTGAGCATTCATGGGATGTGGGATTCGCTGGCTGGGCCAGCATTTATTGCCCATCCCTAGTTGCCCTTGAGAAGGTGATGGTGAGCCGCTTTCTTGAACCGCTGCAGTCCATGTCAGCAAACTTGATTGCCTGGGGTGGGGGAGAGACGAGGGGTGGAGGGGAAAGGGATAGGAAATAGAGGACCTGGTGACAGTGCCTTTGGCTGCCTGGGTCCCAAGCTCTGGAATTCCCTCCCTAAACCTCTCCGCCTCTCTCTAAGGCACTGCCTAACGCCTACCACTGTGATGAACAACATGAGTGCACAGTGTTGGAGATAACCTATTGTCTTGGACAGAGAATTGTTTAGGAGGTTGGAGACGGAGACAGAGCAGGGGAAATGGGTATGCACTCCAATTGGCAGGATGTGACAAGTGGTGTCCCCCAGGAACTTAGGACTGCTCATAAATAAATGAAGGAATAACTGGGCCACATAGACAGGAAAGGCCCAGGCTTGATTCCTCGCCTTTCCCAAGTAGGCCGCACTTGGTTTGGGGTAGCATTAGGTCCTGTTAGAATTGGCCCTCTATTTCATATCCCTTTCCCCTCCATCTCCTGTCTCTCACCCACCCCAGGCAGCTCACCATCACCTTCTCAAGGGCAACTAGGGATGGGCAATAAATGCTGGCCCAGCCAGCGAAGCCCACATCCTGTGAATGAATAAAACAAACAAACAAGTCCAAGATATGTGGCACTGTAAACAATGCAGAAGGGAGCAGAAAGCTATGAAGGGTCACTGATACACAGTGAGTAGGAAAAACTGTGGTAGGAGGAGTTCAGTGTGGGGAAAGTATGAGGTCAATCACTTTGGATCTAATAAAGATAAACAGGAGTATTTGCTAAAAAGATAAGCTAGGACCTGTGGATGAGCAGTGGGTTTTAGTAGGTCCAAGTACAGAAATTGTTGAAAGTCAGGAACAAAAAATAATTTCAAATGCTAATGGAATGTTGGCCTTTACCTCTGGAGGTCAAAGTTATCTTACAGTTACATGAAGTATTGCTGAAAAAAGAGACATGTCAAACCTTTTCTTACACTGAGCAGAACACTTTGCAAGAATGCCAAATAAGGGGAAAACAACAATTTGTACTGTATGTGAAGAGAGTGCTGAATTGGTTAGCAAGCGGACTCTGCCAACCAAATCAGCACTCTCTTCACATACAGTATAAATTGTTGTTTTCCCCTTATTTGGCGTTCTTGCGAAGTGTCCTAATGAGCATAAGAAGAAAAGCCTCAACATAACTCATATTTTTCAGCAATACTCAAATTCTGTGCTACCAAATGACTGGTTACATAGAGCTTTGGGGTTAGATCCCATTTTTCTTGTACAGCATTCAGTTCTGGGCCCGGCACCTCAGGAATAGGAACACAAGAAATTAGGAGCAGGAGGAAACACCCTTCGTCCCCTTGAGCCATTCTGTGCCATTCAATATGATCATGGCTGATCTTCTGCCTCAAATCCACTTTCCTACTTGCTCCATATCCCTTGAACCCCCAAGAGAGATCAAAAATACGTCTATCTCAGCCTTCAATGTATTCGCCGATTGAGCATCCACAATCCTCCGAAGTAGAGAATTCCAAAAATTCCCAACTTTCTGTGTGAAGAAATTTCTCCTCATCTCAGTCCCAAATGATGGGCCCCTTATCCCGAGGCTATGCCCCCCCACTCCCCCTCCGTGTTCTAGGTTCCCCAGCCAGGAGAAATAACCTCTCGGTGGTTACCCCTATTAAACCCCTTCAGAATCCTGTATGTATGAGATCACCTCTCATTCTTCTAAATTTCAGAGAGCATAGGCCCAGTTTACTCAGCTTCTCGTTATAGGCCAACTCTCTCATCGCAGGAATCAATCTAGTGAGCCTTCTCTGTACTGCCTCCAAGATAAGTATACCGTTCCTTAAATATGGAGGATAAAACTGGGCATAGTATTCCAGGTATGGTCTCGTAGAATTGCAGCAAGACTTGTTTATTCTTACACCTCAATCCCCATTGCAATAAAAGTCAGCGTTCCATTTGGCTTCCTAATTGCTTGCCCTACTTGCATGCTAACTTCTGTGTTCCTCAATTCCCTCTGAACATCAACATTTAAAAGTTCCACATATTTAAAAAAAATTATTCTGCTTTTCTATTCTTACTAGTGAAGTGAACAGCCTCACACTTCCCAAGAGAATACTCTTCTCATCTTGCTGCCCATTCACTTAACCCGTCTCTATCCCTTTGCAGCCGCTTTGTGTCCTCCTCACAGCTTACATTCATACTTCGCTTTGTATTGTCAGCAAACTTAGATGGAAAGAATGAGAGTAATGTGTCTAAGTCATGAATGTAGATTATAAATAGCTGGCGCCCCAGCACTGATCCTTGCGGCACCCCACTAGTCACAGCCAGCCAACTTGAAAATGTGCTGTTTTATCACTACTCTCTGCTCCCTCTCCATTAAACAATCCACTATCCACGCTAATATGTCACACACACACACACACCACCCCCCCCCCACCCCTCCACTGCTGGCCACAACTCCACGAACCCTTAGCTTGCATTATTAACATTTTGTCTGGCACCTTGACAAATGCCTTTTTGAAATCCAACTATGCTACATCTACAGGTTCCCCTCTATCTACCTGACTAGTTACGTCCTCAAAAACACTCAAATAAATTTGACATTTCTAATAAACCTCGAATAAAATAGTATTTTCTTTTTGTAAAAAACATGCTGACTTTGCATTTAGGAAATCATAACTAGTGCGCCTCTGCAGGCATCACTTTGGGAACCCTGGGCTATAGGTCATCAGGTCCAAGGGCTATGTTGGCTTGTAGCTCCTTAAGTTTCTCTCATATTTTTTCTTTGCTGATATTAATTACCTTAAGTTCCTCACTTCCTTTTGGATACCCACTATTCCTGGTATGTAATTTGTGTCGTCTTCTACTGTGAAGACATATACATAATATTTATTGAATGTCTCTACCATTTTCTCGTCCTCCATGATAATGTTTCCTGTTTCTGCCAACATTATAAGCTTTTTCTAATCTAATGCTATCTTCAACCTTCCTGGTAAGCCATGGGTCAATCGATCTTGCTGAATTTTTAATTTTAAATGAATGTATTTTTGTTGAACATTTTGAATAGTTTCCTTCAATGTTTCCCACTGTTTATTCACCACCATACCTTTTAGTCTATTTACTCAGTCCACCTTAGCCAGCCTCTCACCTAGGTACTTGGCTTTGTTTAAGTTTAAGATTCCTGTCTGGAGTATGTCACTTTTAAACTTAACGTGGAATTGAATTGTATTATGACCACTCCTTTGTAGAGAATGTTTTATTAAAAGATTACCAATTAATTCTGACTCATTGCACAATATTAGATCTAAAATAGCTTTATCCCAAGTCAGTTTTGCAAAGTATCGTTCCAGAAAACTGTCGCAAAAGCATCCTGCAAATTCATCTTCCAGACTACTATTGCCAATCTGCCCCCAGTCTATATGAAGATTGGAGTCCCCCACGATTATTACATTGCCTTTGTTACAAGCTCTGATAATTTCTGCTTATTGACCTGACCAACAGAATAACTACTGTTAGGGGGCCTATAAATTACTCTCACTAGTCTTTTCTGACCCTTGTTATTCCTAATCTCCATCCATACTGATTCTACTTTCTGATCTTCTGTTCTAATGTCCATCTGTCGTCCTTTATTATCAGGGATGTCTCTCGTTCTTTTTCATTCTGCCTGTCTTTTCAAAATGTTGTATGCTCTGGAATATTTATTTCCCAAACTTGGTCACCTTGTGACCATGTCTGTGGAATGGCAAGTAGACCTAAACCATCTATCTCTATTTGTGCCACTGGTTGCCAAGTTTGATGATGACACAGAGATAGGTAGGAAAGTAAATTGTGAAGGGAACATAAAGAGGTTACAAAAATATATAGATTGGTTAAGTGAATGAGCAAAGATCTGGCAAATGGAATATAACATGGGAAAATGTGAAATTGTCCATTTTGGCAGGAAGAATAAAAGGGAAGCATATTATCTAAATGGTGAGAGATTGCAGAGCTCTGAGGTGCAGAGGGATCTGGGTGTCCTAGTGCATGAATCACAAAAGGCTAGTATGTAGGTACAGCAAGTAATTAGGAAAGTTAATAGAATGTTATCATTTATTGCGAGGGGAATTGAATACAAAAATAGGGAGGTTATGCTTCAGTTGTACAGGGCACTAGTGAGACCACATTTGGAGTACTGTGTACAGCATTGGACACCATATTTAAGGAAGGATGTAAATACATTGGAAGCAGTTCAGAGAAGGTTTACCAGACTTATACCTGGAATGTAATGAAGAAAGGTTGGACAGACCAGGCTTGTATCCACTGGAGTTTAGAAGAGTAAGAGGTGACTTGATTGAAACATATAAGATCCTGAGTGGTCTTGACAGGGTGGATGTGGAGAGAATGTCTTTTCTTGTGGGAGAATCTAGAACTAGGGGTCACCCTTTAAAAATAAGGGGTCACCCATTTGAAACAGATGAGGCGAAATTTTTTCACGCAGAGTCTTGAGTCTTTGGAACTCTCTTCCTGAAAAGGCGGTGGAAGCAGAGTCTTTGAATATTTTTAAGACAGAAGTGGATAGATTCTTGGTAATCAAGGGGGCGATAGGTTATCGGGGGTAGGTGGGATGCAGATTTCAGGTTACTATAAGATCAGCCATGATCTTATTAAATGGCGGAGCAGGCTCGAGGGGCTGAATGGCCTACTCCTGCTCCTTGTTTGCATGTTCGTATGGCAACTCCAAGTTTGTCACCAGCCATGAGGGCGCGTCTTTAGCCCTGGCACCGGGCAGGCAACGTAACTTTCAGAACTCCTGGTTGTGGATTCAGAGAACTGTATCTATCCACCTGACTATACCGTCCTCCATCCTCCACGTTCCTTTTTTACTCCCCCAGCTTGAATGGCGTTCTGCGCCATGGTGCTATTGTCAGTTTACTCATCCACCCTGAAATCCTTGTTCTCGCTTACACCAGGAACAAATATCTCCATACCTGCTGGTCAAAGTCAAGGGCTGAGGCTCCTACTTTACCACATTCTGGATCCCATACCTGCCTGACTCACAGCCACACCCTCCTATCCATGACCATTAACCAACTGTAAAGTTCTACTGAACTTAATGGGTGCGAATTCCCCCCCACCTTGGAAGAAAGTGTCCAGGTAACTCTTCCCCCTCTCCCTGCTGTCCCATAATATCTACAGCTCAGACTCCAGCTGCAGACAGTGGATGGAGATAAGATTGTCTGGGAGCACAGTGGTGTCCACAAATTAGCACATGTTGCAGCTATGGCACACCACCTGCTCTGCCATGTCTGTCTAACCTTATTTGTTCATTTTACTTGATCAGTTAACTAGTTAGTAATTTGTTGCTCCCTTTGAAATTTGGTATTCTTGCATCTGTCCTGATGAGTGCAAGAAGATAAGCTTTGACAGCATGTCTCTCTTTTTCAGCAATACTCAAGTTATTAGTTTAGTAGCGTAATAGCAAGTTACAGCCTCTGAGCTTGGAGACAAAAGGAGAAAACTCACTAGCTACTGGAGGTAAAACAAAAAGAATTTGAAAAAGCAGCATCTGGAATTTAAATGGTTAGGGTTGGAAGTTTTGAAGATATTATTATGAATTGATAGGATACATAAGAGAAGCTATTTCTAAAAGGCAAATACTGCGGGTGCTGCAAATCTGAAATAAAAACAAAAAAAATGCTGGAAATACTCAGCAGGTCAGGCAACACCCATGGAGAGAGAAACAGTTAACATTTTGGGTGAAAACGACCTTCCATTAGAACTGTCTGTTGAAAGAGTTCTGATGAAAGGTCATTTTTGACCTGTAACGTTAGCTCTGTTTCTCTCCACAGATGCTGCCTGACCTGCTGAGAAACTATCTCTGCTGGCTGGGGAGGCGAGGACGAGGAGGCAGAGTCTTAAAAATTAGAGTCGGACCTTTCAGGAATGATGTTCGGTAGCACTTCACCGACAAAGGGTGGTAGAAATTTGGAGCACTCTTCCGCAAAGGGCAGTTAATGCAGGGTCAAGCGTTAAGGTTAAATCTGAGATTGTTTGACAGATTTTTGTTAACCAAAGCTGTTAATAGATATGGGGCAAAGGTGGGGCCTACGGAGTTAGCTCACAGATCAGCCATGATCTCATTGGATGATGGATCAGGCTTGAGGGGGCTGCATGGCCTTGTCCTGTTTCTATGTTCTACCCTCGAGCAAAATCACAAAAAGGAGATTGACCTGCTCATTCATCGCCCGTGCAGTAATCTCTTTTCCCCTTGCTGCACAACAAAAGTATGAGCCAGATGGAAAGTATCTTGAGGTATTTGTGAGTGATGTGAACAAGTCAAGGTCTGACTTTAGTTACCCATGAATTTTCTTCCCTCAATAGGTTAAAATATTTGAAGAAGATTTTCAGAGGGAGAGAAGTGACCGAGAGCGCATGAATGAGGAAAAGGAAGAGCTGAAACAGAAACTTGAAAAGGTCCAATCAGAAATCATGTTGCTGAACACCCAGGTACAGAGTGATGGTCGCTCCCCTTGTGTTGCTCTCTGTTTCTTTCTGTCCCCCTTTGTCTCCTCTTGTTCCCTTTGTTCTCTCATTTACTTTCTCTTTGTCTCTTTCTTCTTTCTGTCTCCCTCCCTCTCATTCTTACTCCCTATCTACTTTCTCGCTGTCTCTTCACTGAAGTTCTTGCTCCTTCTCTCTTCCCTTCTCTTTTTTTTTGTTCCCCGTCTGTCGTCTTTTTGGAAAAAAAAAGAGACACGCCGAAGCTTTTTGTTCTGCACTCATCAGGACATTTCGCGAGAATACCAAGAACACTTCTGGCAAAGTGTCCTGATGAGTGCAAGACGCAAAACTTCGACATGTTTCTTTTTTCTCAGCAATACCCGAGTTCTGTTCGACCAAGCTACTCTTTTCAGTTCTGTTGGAGGGTCATGAGGACTCGAAACGTCAACTCTTTTCTTCTCCGCCGATGCTGCCAGACCTGCTGAGTTTTTCCAGGTATTTCTGTTTTTGTTTTGGATTTCCAGCATCCGCAGTTTTTTGTTTTTACTCTTTTTTTTCCTGTTCTTATTTTCTCTCCGGCTGACTCTTTATCCTTCTATTCTTTAATCTCAGTTTTTCCTTGCTCTGCCCTCTTCCAAGTGTCGATGCTGACAATGGATGAGGGCTAAGAATTAAATAGTTGGAGGTGAAGTCAACCAAAGCCAATGGATTATTGCCAGTCAGTGGAAGCAGGGTTCCAATGTGCTGACCTGGTGCGAGGAGTGGACAGATGGATGGAGATCACTGTGCAGTCTTTTCACACACAGCAAGCGTGGCCCCTTTTACATCCTGAGAAGCTTTTAACCGGCCTCGGATCATTGCTGCACCATTTAGTCCCAGTCTCGTTTGCCACATGGGCGCTGAGCTGTCTCGCTGACCCTGCCGAACTTTGACATGCGTTCCAAACTCGAACCCTCTTGCACCCTGTCGTGTTTACACAGCCCAGCGAAATCAGCCTTCTGCACACAATCATATAACCAAATAAGGTCATAAACTCTAGAGATTTTATCACGTGACTTCCCATCCCCAAGCACCACATCCGGTCAAACATCTCCAATGTGTTTTAGCCAGTAAACAACAGTGTTGAAAGAAAATGCAGAAACTCCATTTATTTTTAGTGACCCAGCGAATTTTTTTTTTTCCCTATTCAGCTACTCTCAGCTGTGTCCAGGATTTCAACTGTGAAAATCCACAACCTCGAGCAGCTCCTAACACTATCAGGGTTTCAAAACAAAAACAGAATTACCTGGAAAAACTCAGCAGGTCTGGCAGCATCGGCGGAGAAGAAAAGAGTTGACGTTTCGGAATTCTGTTTTTGTTTTGGATTTCCAGCATCCGCAGTTTTTTGTTTTTATTACTATCAGGGTTTCAGCCTATCGATGTGTCACTCAAGAGTTCATTATTTAGACTTTCATTTCTCTAGCGCCTGTCGCTATCTCCCAAAGTGCTTTACAGCCAATGAAGTACTTTTTTTATCTGAAGCACAGTCACAGTTATAACGTAGATGAGATGGTGGCAGAGTGGTATTGTCACTGGATGAGTAATCCAGAGATCCTGGGTAATGCTCTGGGTTTGAACCCCACCCATGGCAAATGGTGGATTTGAATTCAAAAAAAAGTCTGGAATTAAAAATCTAATGATGACCATGAAACCATTGTCGATTGTCATAAAAACCCATCTGGTTCACCAGTGTCCTTCAGAGAAGGAAATCTGCCATCCTTACCTGGTCTGGCCTACATGTGACTTCTGACCTTCAGCAATGCGGTTGACTCTTAACTGCCCCTCTGAAGTGGCCGAGCAAACTACTCAGTTGTATAAATCGCTACGAAGTATATAAGGAATGAAACCGGACAGACCACGCGACATCGGCTTAGGCACCGGAGACAACAACAGTAAACTCAGCCCTGTCGACCTTGCAAAGTTCCCCTGACTAACATCTAGGGGCCTGTGCTAAAATTGTGTTTCAAAAACAAGTCAAGCAACAGCCTGACATAGCTATACTCACAGAATCATACTCTACAGATAATGCCCCAGACACCACCATGACCATCCCTGGGTATGCCCTTTCTCATCAGCAGAACAGACCCAGCAGAGGTGGCGGCACAGTGGTATACAGTCAGGAGGGAGCTCCTGTGGGAGTCCTCAACATTGACTCCAGCCCCCACGAAGTCTCATGGCATCAGGTCAAACATGGGCAAGGAAACCTCCTGCTGATTACCACATACCGCCCTCCCTCAGCTGATGAATTAGTGCTCCTCCATGTTGAACACCACTTGGAGGAAGCACTGAGGGCGGCAATGGTGCAGAATGTACTCTGGGTGGAGGACTTCAATGTCCATCACCAAGAGTGGCTTGGTAGCAACACTACTGACCTAAATGGCTGAGTCCTAAAGGACATAGCTGCTAGACTGGGTCTGTGGCAGGTGGTGAGGAAACCAACTGGAGGGAAAAACATACTTGACCTCATCCTCACCAACCTGCCTGCCGCAGATGCATCTGTCCATGATAGTATCGGTAGGAGTGATCACTGCACAGTCATTGTGGAGACAAAGTCCCATCTTCACATTGAGGATACCCTCCATTGTCTTGTGTGGCACTACCACTGTGCTAAATGGGATAGATTTCGAACAGACCTAGCAACTCAAGACTGGGTATCCATGAGGCGCTGTGGGCCATCAGCAGCAGCAGCAGAATTGTACTCAACTACAATCTGTAACCTCATGGCCTGGCATATCCCCCACTCTACCATTATCATCAGGCCAGGGGATCAACGCTGGTTCAATGAAGAGTGCAGGAGTACATGCCAGAAGCAGCATCAGGCATACCTTAAAATGAGGTATCAACCTTGTGAAACTGCAACACAGGACTACTTACATGCCAAGCAGCATAAACAGCAAGTGATAGACAGGGCTAAGCAATCTCACAATCAACGGATCAGATCTAAGCTCTGCAGTCCTGCTACATCCAGTCGTGAATGGTGGTGGACAATTAAACAACTCACCGGAGGAGGAGGCTCCACAAATATCCCCATCCTCAATGATGGTGGTGCCCAGCACATCAGTGCAAAAGATAAGACTGAAGTATTTGCACCGTCTTCAGCCAGAAGTGCCAAGTGGATGATCCATCTTGGCCTTCTCCTGAGGTCCCCAGAATCATAGATGCCAGTCTACAGCCAAATTCGATTCACTCCATGTGATACCAAGAAACGGCTGAAGACACTGGATACTGCAAAGGCTATGGGCCATGACAATATTCCGGCAATACTACTGAAGCACCAGAACTTGCCGCGCCCCTAGCCAAGCTGTTCCAGTACAGCTACAGCACTGGCATCTACCCAGCAATATAGAAAATTGACCTGGTATGTCCTGTACACAAAAAGCAGGACAAATCCAACCCAGCCAATTACCACCCCTTCAGTCTACTCTCGATCATCAGTAAAGTTATGGAAGGAGTCACCAACAGTGCTATCAAGTGTCACTTGCTTAGCAATAACTTGCTCATTGATGCTCAGTTTGGGTTCTGCCAGGGTCATTCAGCTCCTGAGCTCATTACAGCTTTGGTTCAAACATGGATAAAAGAGCTGAACTCCCTGGGTGAGGTGAGAGTGACTGCCCTTGACATCAAGGCCATGTTTAACCAAGTCAGCGATCCCTAGCAAAACTGGAGTCAATGGGAATCGGGGGAAAGTCTCCACTGGTTGAAGTCATACTTAACACAGAGGAAGACAATTGTGTTATGGCACAGCGGATGGTAAATGCTGAGTTATTCAAATCCCAGAGGGAAACTTGAAACAACTGCCATAACTATTTTACAATTTGTATTTATTTCGAGATGTGTGCCCTGAATTTAGTAGTAATAAGACCACCAAGTCTTATAGGTTTCTTACAAAACTAAATTAAACATTGATTAATAAAAAAACTGTTTTAAAGCACATACATAGGTTAACAAATTACTACTATGATAACTCCTAGCTCCCCTAGTTAATCTAACTCCCAGTTACACCTCTGTTAAGGCGACAGTGACCCAGGCAAGGTAACACGATACCCTGAACAGTTGAATTCAAAGTGAGTTTTCTTCACCTCAGTTCGTGTAGACAGCAACTTGAGGCTTAGAGGCTGGAGCCTTTTCACACTTGTTAGATCTTAGAATTCCTTCCTCTTACACACAACCTATTCTCCTTTATATAGGTTTCTCCTTTAATGTAAATCCCATTGTCCCAATGTGTCATTTCAACTCTACTTTTCTGATAAAAAACATCTTTCATAGTACCAATTTTATCAGTAAGCTTTGGGAAAAATAAACACACTGTTTGGCTTCTCCTGGCTAAGTGTAACATTTCACCACCTCTTTTGAAATTCAGATTACCCTGGTTTATGTAAAAATGCAAATTTTCCCTTTACACCTCACATTCTAAAACTTCAGCCATGTTTACCAATTTAACATTTCAAACCTAGCTTCTCTTCTGATACATCAAAGCCTTCAGACCAGCTGGTCTTTAATTCCATTAAGTTTCTCTCCACCCACCCCCCACTCACACATACGCTCACCATTCCCACCTTACAATAAATTCCAATAACATTATGAAAATGATTATATTTTCCTGACAATTGTGGTTGCTGGAGGTCAGCGATCTCAGTTCCAGGACATCACTGCAGGAATTCCTCAGTGACCTAGTCCCAGCCATCTTCAGCTGCTTCATCTATGACTTTACTTCCATCATAAGGTCAGAAATGAGGATATTCCCTGATGATGTTCAGCACCATTCGCGACTCCTCAGGTACTGAAGCAGTCCATGTCCAAATGCAGCAAGACCTGGACAGTATCCAGGCTTGGGCTGACAAGTGGCGAATAACATTCATGCCACACAAGTGCCATCTCCAACAACAGAGAATCTAACCATCGTCCCTTGACGTACAATGGCATTACCATCGCTGGATCCCCCGCTATCAACATCCTGGGAGTTGCCCTTGACTAGAAACAGAACTGGACTAGCCATATAAATACTGTGGCTACAAGAGCAGTCTGAGGCTATGAATCCTGTGGCAAGTAACTCATCTCCTGACTCCCCAAAGCCTGTCCACCATTTACAAGACACAGGTCAGGAGTGTGATGGAATATTCCCCACTTGCCTGGATGAGTGCAGCTCCAACAACACTAGAAGCTTGACACCATCCAGGACAAAGCAGCTGCTTCATTGGCACCACATCCACATTCACTCCCTCCACCACCGGTGCATAGTGGCAGCAGTGTGCACCATCTACAAGATGCACTGCAGGAACACACCAAGTCTCCTTCCACAACACCTTTCCAATCCCACGACTGCTCCCACCTCGAAGGACGAGGGCAGCAGATAAATGGGAACGCCACCACCTGGAAGTTCCCCTCCAAGCCACTCACCATCCTGACTTGGAAATATATCATTATTCCTTCAATGTCGCTGGGTCAAAATCCTGGAACTCCCTCCCTAACAGCACTGTGGGTGTACCTACACCACATAGGCTGCAGCGGTTCAAGAAGGCAGCTCACCACCACCTTCTCGAGGGCAATTAGGGATGGGCAGTAAATGTTGGCCTAGCCAGCGATGCCCGCATCCCATGAGTGAATATAAAAAAAAAATGTGGCAACCAATTTGTGTTCAGCAAGCTCCCACAAACAGCAATGTGGATAATGTGCAAATAATCTGTTTTGTGATGTTGGTTGAAGGATAAATGTTGGCAAGGACACCAGGGAGAATTCCTCTGATTCTGCTCTTCAAAATAATACCATGGGATCTTTAGATTCATCTGAGAGGGCAGGTGGGGCCTCAGTTTAATATTGCATCTGAAAGACAGCAACCCTGGCGGTGCACTGCACCCTCAGTACCGCAGTAATTGTGTCAGCCTATATTTCTGGGCTCAAGTCTCTGAAGTAGGAGTTGAACCCACAGCCTTCGACACTTGAGGTGAGAGTGCTACCCACTGAGCTGTACTATGCACTTTTCTTCCCTTCCCAGTCATTGAGTGGGGAGCACTAACCTAATCCAGTCGGTCACTCCCAGTGAAGTACTGAGGGAGTGCCGCACTGTCTAGAGTTGTTGTCTTTCAAATGTGACATTAACCTGAGGCCCTGTCTGCCCCCTCAGGTAGACATAGAAGATCCCAGAGCCATTATTTCAAAGAAGAAAAGGAATGTTCTTCCCTTTGTCCTGAGCCAATATTCATCTCTCAGCCGACATCACTGAAATAAAAACAGATTATCACTTTGCTCTGAAGCAGAGTCATACAGTCCCGAAACGTTAACTCTGTTTCTCTCGCCACAGATGCTGCCAGGCCTCCTGAGTTTTTCAGCTTTTTCTGTTTTTATTTCAGATTTCCAGCATCTGCAGTATTTTGCCTTTATTATCACTTTGCTGTCTGTGTTTGTGGGAGCTTGCTGTACGCAAATTGGCTGTTGTATTTCTTACGTTACAACAGTAATTACACTTCAGAAAGAAAGTATTTTGTTGACTGTAAAGCACTTCAGGATATCCCAAGGTCATGAAGGGCACTTTTGAAATGCAAGTTCGTTCGTTCGTTCTTTCTCTCTATCTATGAGCAATGCCACGGGGGTCTTGCTTGCCTTTACAGTGCCTCGTGATTAGGGCGGTTGACTTAGTTTCTCGCTGCTCTTCTCCGAAGCATTTCCACTGCCTTTCCTTCCCAAGGTGAGGGAGCAGGTGAAGGAACGTGGGGAGCCCACCACAGGATCTTGCACTAACTACCTCCAATCCCGGGTCCGATCCCATGAAATAACCAATCCCCCCCAAAACAATGTAGCGGAACACACTTGGCTTTTCTTTCCTTCAGAGGTGAAAGCTACGTGTGGCAAGATGTTGCGAGAGGTTACCCAGGGGGCACAGGATGTTGCCGAGGGAGTTTATCAGTGATGGGCTGCGTTGTGGGAATATGGTACCATTGTATACACTGCAGTCATTTGTTCCTCCTGCCAGTTCGGGGACTGATTCAGTTTCTTGTCGTTGCTACCTGCCTTCTGTCAACCTATCCCAATTCCCAAGGTTTGGAGTTGTTTCCCAGCTCAGCTAGAACAGTTTACTGAGTTTTTTGACACCCGCACTCAGCCAAGTCTCTGCACTTTGTTTGTTAAACTGATACTGCAGCGTGTCTCTCTCCATACCCTCTCCGTCTTGTCCTTTCCCTTATCTCTCGTATCTGTCAGTCTGTACTGTCCCTGCTCTCAGCTGCTTACAGCTCTCTTGTCTGCTCTTTCTTAGCTGAGAATTTATCAGGAAGATTATCAGAAGGAGAAGTTGGAAAAGGAAAAAATTCAGAGACTGCTGAAGCATCAGAAACAGGTATTCATCTCCCACTGGGTGCGGGGAGCAGCAACTGAGAGTGTGGCTGATAGATGGGAATTGGGGTTCAAAATTCAAAGTAAATTTGATTATTTGAGTCACACAGGAGCATCAGGAGACCATTCATTCCCTCGAGCTTATTCTGCCATTCAATGAGATCGAGGCTGATCTGTGACCTAATTCCACATACCCGCCTTTGCCTTGCCGCTGGCTGACAAAAATCTATCAGTCCCAAATTTAAAACTAACAATTGATCCAAACGTGGACAAAAGAGTGAATTTGTGAGCAGAGGTGAGAGCGACTGCCCTTGACATCAAGGCCGCGTTTAACCAGTTGTGGCATCAAGGAGCCCTAGCAAAACTGTCAATGAGAATCGAGGGGAAAACTCTCCACTGGTTGGAGTCATACCTAGCACAAACAAAGATGGGTGTGGTTGTGGGAGGCCAATCATCTCAGCTCCAGGACATCACTGCAGGAGTTCCTCAGGGTAGTGTCCTCGGCCCAACCATCTTCAGCTGCTTCAACAATGGCCTTCCTTCTATCATAAGGTCAGAAGTGGGGATGTTCGCTGATGATTGCGCAATGTTCAGAACCATTCACAGCGACTCAGATACTGAAGCAGGCCATGTCCAAATGCAGCAAGACCTGGGCAATATCCAGGCTTGGGCTGACAAGTGGCAAATAACATTCGCACTACACAAGTGTCAGGCAATGACCATCTCCAACAAGAGAGAATCCAACTATCGCCCCTTGACATTCGATGGCATTACCATCACCAAATCTCCCACTATCAACATCCTGGGGGGTTACCATTGACCAGAAATTGAACTGGGCTAACCATATAAATACTGTGGCTACAAGAGCAGGTCAGAGGCTGGGAATTCTGTGGCAAATAACTCACCTCCTGACTCCCCAAAGGCCATCCACCATCTACAAGGCACAAGTCAGTTGTGTGATGGAATACTCTCCATTTGCCTGGAGCTCCAACAACACTCAAGAAGCCCTGACCATCCAGGACAAAGCAGTCCGCTTGATTGTCACCTCTTAAATATTCACTCTCTCCACCACTGATGCACAGTAGCAGCAGTGTGTACCATCTACAAGATGCACTGCAGCAACTCACCTTTGATAGCACCTTCCAAACCTGTGAGCTCTACCAACTAGAAGGACAAGGGCAGCAGATAGATGGGAACACCACCACCTGAAAGTTCCCCTCCAAGACACTCACCATCCTGAATTGGAAATATATCGCTGTTCCTTCACTGTCGCTGGGTCAAAATCCTGGAGCTCCCTTCCTAACAGCACTGTGGGTGTACCTACACCACATGGACTGCAGCGGTTCGAGGCAGCTCACCACCACCTTCTCAAGGGCAATTAGGGAAAGGCAATAAATGCTGGCCTAACCAGCGACACACATCCTGTGAAGGAATTTTTAAAAATCATTTGCCGTTTGTGGGGAACCAGGTCCAAACTTCCACCACGCTGTGTGGAAAAAGTGTTTCCCAATTTCACCCCTGAAAGGGCTGGTCCCTATAATTTAAATTTCTTTACACTGTAGGCTTCCCATCTCACTCTCTGTCATGTTACTCTTGGGCAAATAGTTGGCGGGAGAAACATACCACCGATAAGAAAAATCAGAAATAATAAATAGATGATGATCCTTGCCTTATCTGAGCTGTGCAGTGTTCCTGCGAGTTTGCAGAGTGAGGGAGCACAGTTTTATGTGTGTGTGTGTTCGAGATGAGGCAGTTACTAAGCTTACCCTGTGCTATCGATGTTGCTCCTTTCTACGAATTCACTCTTGCTAACCTGCCAGTCGGCATGAGAGTTCATTTTAACCCCCTCTCCAAGTGGGAATTCTGTAAGACTGGGTGGAATGCCGGTTTTCCGCAACCCACCCCAACTCTGATTTCAACAGAAGATCCGACGGGCGGGAACTCCTCAGGCATTAGCTGTGGCTCAGTGGCCAATGCAACCTAGCGTCTGAGCTGGAAGGCTGCCAGTTCGACTCCCATCGGAAACTTGAGCACCAAATCCAGGCTGACACGCCCAGTGAGGGAATGCTGCACTGTTAGAGGTGCCAAGTTTTGAATGTGGCATTAAACCCATAAGTAGTGCACACTGGATAACGTGTAAAAGGATCATTTCAGCTCATGACCCCCCTGAACTTAGACTGGCCTAATTAATTTGAAGAGGGCGGAGGTGAAACATGATTATTAGAGAAACAGTCATTGGATCATTGGATGTGGAAGATCCCATGACTCTTTGCGAAGAAGAGGAGGGGATATTCTTCACCATGTCCTGTTACAATATATATCCCTCAATCAGCACCATTTTAAAAAGAAAGATTATTTGATCATTTATCTAATTGTTGATTGTGGGAGCTTGCTATGCACAAATTGGCCTTGATGCTTTCAACATTCCAACAGTGACTACACTTCAAAATAAAGTATTTCACTTGCTGCAAAGCACTTTGGAGCATGCTGGGATGGTGAAGGGTTCCATAGAAATGAAAGTCTTTTTCTTTCCTGACTGTTACGCCATCAGAATCTATATTGGGTACGGTGGTAATAGCTCATTTACATCGGTTTGGTTGTTTTCACAGGTGTCGAGTGAGAGAAGGTCATCGGACCCACCTCCTGGGGCACATGGCCCTTACTGCCCGCCTCCCTACCAGCTACAGTACCCTCCCCTTGCTCACCCTGGCAATGTCTACGGGGGTTACGATTGGCAGATCCACTACCCACCAGCTGGACCGAATGCCCCACATGCACATTACAGACCGGTATGCACAGAAAGGCATCTTTTCGCAATAACCGAATCGATTCCAGACTCATTTTGTTTTCGAGTTCCACTGACATCGATCACTCTTTTTCTTCTCGTTTTGCACCCATATTCCTCGTCCCACCTCTTACACCTGAAGACTTGATTTAAACCAGGACGTGGATTATAAACCCTTTTGTTGACATCAGTTGCCTCAGTATCTCGCCCCATAAGAACATAAGAAATAGGAACAGGAGTAGACCATTCGGCCCCTCGAGCCTGCTCCGCCATTCAATAAGATCATGGCTGATCTTCTTGTGTTTCGAGTTCCACATTCCCATCTAACCCCCGATAACCTTTGATTCCCTTGCCTAACAAGAATCTATCTACTTCTGCCTTAAAAATATTCAATGACCCCGGCCCCTCCGCCTTCTGAGACAGAGAGTTCCAAAGTTGCACAACCCTTTGAGAGAAAAATTTTTTCCTCATCTCCATTATAAATGGGTGTCCCCTAATTTTAAAACAGTGCCCCCCTAGTTCTGGACTCACCCACAAGAGGAAACATCCTTTCAACGTCCACCTTGTCAAGACCATTCAGGATCTTATATACTTCAATCAAATCACCCCTCACTCTTCTAAACTCCAGTGGAAACAAGCCCAGTCTGTCCAACCTTTCCTCATAAGACAACCCACTCATTCCAGGTATCAATCTAGTAAACCTCCTCTGGACAGCCTCCAACGCAATTACACCCTTCCTTAAATAAGGCGACCAAAACTGCACACAGTATTCGAGGTGCAGTCTCACCAATGCCCCTGTATAACTGAAGCATCACATCCTTAATTTTTATGTTCAATCCCTCTCGGAATAAAGGACAGCATTCCATTAGCCTTCTTAATTACTTGCTGTACCTGCATACTAACTTTTTGTGACTCATGCACTAGAACACCTAGATCCCTCTGCACCTCAGAATTATGCAGCCGTTCTCCATTTAAGTAACACTCTGCTTTTTTCTTCCTGCCAAAATGAACAACTTCACACTTTCCCACATTAAACTCCATTTGCCAGATCTTTGCCCACTCACTCAACCTATCTATATCCATCTGCAGCTTTCTCATGTCCTCTTTACAACATACTTTCCTACCTATCTTTGTGTCATCTGCAAATTTAGTTACCATGTCTTCACCCCCCTCATCTAAGTCATTGATGTAAATTGTAAGAAGTTGAGCACAGACCCCTGCAGGAATCCACTCGTCACATCCTGTCAATTCGAAAAAGACCCATCTGTGCATACTCTCTGCTTTCTGCCAACCAGCCAATCTTCTATCCATGCCAATATATTACTCACTACACCATGCGCTTTTATTTTTCGTAATAATCTTTCATGTGGCATCTTATCAAACGCCTTCTGGAAATCCAAGTACAGTACATCTACAGGCTCCCCTTTACCCACTGTGCGAATTACTCCTTCAAAAAGCTCCAATAAATTGGTTAAAAATGACTTTCCTTTCACAAAACCATGCTGACTCTTCCCGATTGCCTTGAGCTCTTCTAAGTGCCCAGCTATAACCTTAATGATCGATTCCAACAACCTCCCCATGACAGACGTTAAGCTAACAGGCCTATAGTTTCCTGTTTTCTGCCTCCCTTCTTGAATAGAGGGGTTATATTTGCTCATTTCCGGACTGTTGGAGTGTAACTAATTGGATAGCTCTTTCAAAGGGCACCACGGGAATGATGGGTTGAATGGCACCATTCTGTGCTTTAGATGCCATAGGTAGAGTCTAATGTCCTCCCTCGTGGCGAGTTTGGGGGTGGGAGGATGGCAGGTGAGGACCCTGCTGCCCTCCCACCTCTGCCCTGAGTAAGTCATGGCGGGAAGGCTGATGGATAGCCTTCTCCCCGTCGCTGCCAATTCAGACCAGAATCTAGTGAATTTTGGAAAATTGACACCAGCACATCAACTACCTCATTAGCCGCCTCTTTTAAAACCCCAAGATATAGTCCATTGGGACCCAGAGACTTGTCAGCCCACAGCGCCATCAATTTGCTCAGTACCGTTTCCCTAGTGATTTCAGATTCACCAAGTCCCTCTCTCCCTTTCACCTCCTGATTTGCAGCTATTACTGGAATGTTTTTTGTATCCTCTATAGTGAACACAGAAGCAAAATATTTGTTCATTTCTTCTGCTATTTCCTTATTATCTACTATTAACTCCCCACTGTCACTCTCTAGAGGACCAACACTCTACTCTTTTCCTTTTTAAATATCTGTAGAAACTCTTGCTATCTGTTTTTACATTTCTAGCTAGCTTCCTCTCACACTCTAATTTCTTTCTCCTGGTTAATCTTTTAGTTATTACCTGTCATTCTTTATATTCCGACCTATCACCTGTCCTGCCACTCATCTTTGCGCAGTTATATGCTCTTTCCTTAAGTTTGATGCTTTCCTTAACTTCTTTAGTTAACCATGGATGGTGGGTCCTCCCCTTGGAATTTTTCTTTATTATAGGAACGTACTTGTTCTCAATACTCTGAAATATCCCCTTAAATGTCTCCCACTGCTTCTCTATTGATCTATCCTCAAGCCTGGTTTCCCAGTTCACTTTGGCTGCTCAGCTTTCATCCCCATATAGTTGCCCTTATTTAAGTTTAAGATGCTAGTCTTAGACCCACTCTTCCCCCTTTCAAACTGGATGTAAAATTCAATCATATTGTGGTCGCTGCTACCTAAGGGTACCTTTACCTTGAGGTCATTAATTAATCCTGTCACATTACACAATACCGAGTCTAATATAACCTGCTCTCTGGTTGGTTCCAGAACATGCTGCCCCAAAAAACTATCTCGAAAGCATTCTAAGAACTCATCCAGGCTACTACTACCAGTCTGATTTTTCCAGTTCATATGTAGATTAAAATCACCCATGGTTTGCCGTTCCTCTATCACAAGCACACAATTGTCCTATGCTGAATTGTCCTATGCGGAATTGTCCTATGCTGAATTGTCCTATGCTGAATTGTCCTATGCTGAATTGTCCTATGCTGAATTGTCCTATGCTGAATTGTCCTATGCTGAATTGTCCTATGCGGAATTGTCCTATGCTGAATTGTCCTATGCTGAATTGTCCTATGCTGTGGCTACTGTTAGGGGCCTGTAGATGCTAATTACTTTTTTCCCTACTATTCCTCATCTCCACCCAAACCAATTCTACATCCTGATCTCCTGAACCAAGGTCATCTCCAACGAGTGCACCAATGCGCTCTTTGATTAACAATGCTACCCCTCCACAACCCCTCCCCCGATCAGTTATACTTTGTTCACTTCACAGCATCCGTGCTATTGTGTTTATTATTAAATGTAATTCTTCGGCCTCCATCTAATCCTCTTTGCTTCTCTCCTTGCTCCGCCCATGCTCGTGCTCTCTCTCACTCTCCCTCCCCAGCTCATTTTCTCTCTCCCTCCCCTGCGCGCGCGTACACACTCTCTCTCCCTCTCCCTCCCCTCCCCTGAACACTCTCTCTCTCTCTCTCCTGCACTCTCTCTCTCTCTCTCTCTCCCCTGCACACTCTCTCCCTGCCTCCCCTGCACACTCTCTCTCTCTCTCTCTCCCTCCCTCCCCTGCACACACTCTCCCTGCCTCCCCTGCACACTCTCTCTCTCTCTCTCTCCCCTGCACACTCTCTCTCTTTCTCTCCTTCCCCTACACTCACTCTCTCTCGCTCTCTTTCTCTCTCTCCCTCCCCTGCACTCTCTCTCTCTTTCTCTCCTTCCCCTACACTCACTCTCTCTCGCTCTCTCCCTCCCCTGAGCACTCTCTCGCTCTCTCTCTCTCTCTCCCTCTCCTGCACTCTCTCTCTCCCTCCCCTGAGCACTCTCTCGCTCTCTCTCTCTCTCTCCCTCCCCTGAGCACTCTCTCGCTCTCTCTCTCTCTCTCCCTCCCCTGAGCACTCTCTCGCTCTCTCTCTCTCTCTCCCTCCCCTGCACTCTCTCTCTCTTTCTCTCCTTCCCCTACACTCACTCTCTCTCTCTCTCTCCCTCCCTCCCCTGCACTCTCGCTCTCTCTCTCTCTCTCTCCCCTGCACGCTCTCTCTCTCCCCCTCCCTCCCCTGCACTCTCTCTCTCTCCCTCCCCTACACTCACTCTCTCTCTCTCTCTCTCTCCCTCCCCTGAGCACTCTCTCTCTCTCTCTCTCCCTCCCCTTCCCCTGTGCGCTCTCTCTCTCTCCTCCCATCCCCTGCATTCTCTCTCTCGCTCTCTCTCTCCCGTGTGCGCTCGCTCTCTCCCTTGCCCTCCCTCCCCGCCCTTCCCCTATAACATTGTTAATTTTTCTTTTCCTTTCATCCCAATCCCAGTCCGAGCCCCCCTGGAACGCTGCGTACCAGGCCACGCGGAGTCCGCATGCTGCAGAGCCACACTGGCCCACGCCGGACGCGAAAGGTGAGACTGATTTTAGCGTCATTTTCATTTGAATAGCAGTTCGCTGGAGCTCAAATCCACGCTTAGCACAGGTAATGGGTTCAACTCCCAACCAAACACCTCATCTCATGGACCACAAAGGGGGTCAGCATAGTTTCAAGGGAGCATCAAACTGTCGGAGGGTCAGTACTGAGGGAGTGCAGCACTGTCAGAGGGTCAGTGCTGAGGGAGTGCAGCACTGTCAGAGGGTCAGTGCTGAGGGAGTGCCGCACTGTCAGAGGGTCAGTACTGAGGGAGCTCCGCACTGTCAGAGGGTCAGTACTGAGGGAGTGCCGCACTGTCAGAGGGTCAGTACTGAGGGAGTGCCGCACTGTCAGAGGGTCAGTGCTGAGGGAGTGCAGCACTGTCAGAGGGTCAGTGCTGAGGGAGTGCCGCACTGTCAGAGGGTCAGTACTGAGGGAGCTCCGCACTGTCAGAGGGTCAGTACTGAGGGAGTGCCGCACTGTCAGAGGGTCAGTACTGAAGGAGTGCCGCACTGTCAGAGGGTCAGTACTGAGGGAGTGCCGAACTGTCGGAGGGTCAGTACTGAGGGAGTGCCGCACTGTCAGAGGGTCAGTACTGAGGGAGCTCCGCACTGTCAGAGGGTCAGTACTGAGGGAGTGCCGCACTGTCAGAGGGTCAGTACTGAGGGAGTGCCGCACTGTCAGAGGGTCAGTACTGAGGCCGCGCCGCACTGTCGGAGGGTCAGTACTGAGGGAGCGTCACGCTGTCAGAGGGTCAGTACTGAGGGAGTGCCGCACTGTCGGAGGGTCAGTACTGAGGGAGTGCCGCACTGTTGGAGGGTCAGTACTGAGGGAGTGCTGCACTGTTGGAGGGTCATACCAAGGAAGTGCTGCACCTTCGGAGGGCCATACTGAGGGAGTGCTGCACTGCCGGTGGGGTGGTACTGAGGGAGTGCTGCACTGCCGGTGGGGTGGTACTGAGGGAGTGCTGCACTGCCGGTGGGGTGGTACTGAGGGAGTGCTGCACTGCCGGTGGGGTGGTACTGAGGGAGTGCTGCACTGCCGGTGGGGTGGTACTGAGGGAGTGCTGCACTGCCGGTGGGGTGGTACTGAGGGAGTGCTGCACTGCCGGTGGGGTGGTACTGAGGGAGTGCTGCACTGCCGGTGGGGTGGTACTGAGGGAATGGCGCACTCCTGGAGGTGCCACCCCTGGATGTGAGGTTGAGTTGACCCCTCTGGGTGAATGATGATAAATCCTGTGGGATTATTGTGTAAGAACAGCTTTCCTGGTGTCCTGACCAATGTTTATCACTCTCTCAACATCACAAAAACAGATAAAAGCAAAAATACTGCAGGTGCTGGAAATTTGAAATAAGAGCAGAAAATGGTGGAGAAACTCAGCAGGTCTGGTGACATCTGTGGAGAGAGAAACAGAGTTAGTGCTTTGTGTCCAATATGACACTTTGGAACTGAAGAAGAGTAATTTTGGCTTCGAAACGTTAACCCTGTTTTTCTCTCTCTACAGATGCTGCCAGACCTGCTAAGTTTTCCCACCATTTCCTGTCTCTATTTCTTAATAACAGATAACCCGGTCGTTTATCGCACTGTTGCTTGTGGGAGCTTGCTGTGCGCAAATTGGCTGCTCGGTTTCCTGCGTTGCAACTGTGACTACACGTCAAATACTTGATTGATTGTAAAGTGCTTTGAGATGCCCTGAAGCCTTGCGCTAGTGCCTTTCTGTTACTGAGTAACCTCCCCCGATGTGACAGCCATATCTTGTGTCACTGATGTGCAGACACTGTCTTTTGGGAATTTCAGGAAGAAAGGCCCAATATTTGGGGCAGGGCGGGGGAGGGTGTTTGCTGGGTGGATTATTTGGGATATTTGCAGCAAGTGAGTGAAGCTGCATCGAGAAACTCGAAAGCCATCTGTTCAGTGCAGCTGGAAAATGCCTTGCAAACCAAACCTCGTAACTCGCTGATTGATAACCTGATGTTGTGAATTTTTAGTTTTTAACTATGCTGGAGTCAAAGCGGGCACTGTAAACACGCTCTGCACAGATACTCACAAGGAATCAAGACAAACAGAATACTGATTGTACTTTGAGACCGGTTAACCTGATGTGGGGAGTTACTGGTAATATAAACTCCCCAATAGGCTCGTTTCCTTCTCTATGACCCTATAATCTCTGGCAAGTCACAGCTGCATCAAAACAAAGATTGCTTTTATTTTACCATTCCCTGCACCTCTCCTAGACGCAATATACATTTTAATATTTAATCTGTCATAATTCATTGGTAACTGCATAGTAATACTTGGAAGATCCCAGGTGAGAGAGAGAGAGAGAGAGGGGGACGCGCGCGCACACAGACACATGTGCACTGTTATGACTGATGCAGTTGGTAAAGCAGAGTTATTTAAAACTCCCAGAGGGAAGCCTTAAACAACTGTCACAGCACATAAAATGATAGGTTATGTTTGAGATGCGACTCTAAATTCAGGATTCAGACCACCAGTTCTCGAGGTTGTGCATTTGACTAAATGAAACACTTTATTCATTTACACAGGTTATATATTCATAACTTTCAACAAATTCTCAAACTAATCTCCATTAAGGCAGCAGCAACCTATAGAGTTAACCAAACACCAGGCAAAGCATTTTCACCTCACAAATTCAAAATGAGGTTCTTTTCACTTTGGTTCCTGTGGAGCCAGTTGGAGGCTGACAGCTGCATTTTGATCTCACATTGCCACTGCCCTGCACACCCAAAACTGCTGAAGTTATACCTACCAGTCCCTATGAATGTTAATTCTCATTGTATCAACAACCTCTGAACTAAACCTCTCTAACAATAAAACCCCTTTCATAGTACTGATTTTATTAGTAATGTAAACATATTGCTTGGTATCTGCTAGATGGGTGTCAGTTTTCACCCCACTTCTTGAATGCTCTATTCAAAAAAATGCAAATGCACTCTATCTCTCTTCCATATCAAAACTAATACCCATCAAAGCACCCAGACTAGCTGGCTTTAATCCAATTAAGACACACCCACAGACTAAACTTCTATTTTAAATTATATTATATATATTCTCCAAAATATATGCATAATAGCTTCATGACACGTGTGCATACAGACACACACGCACACACAGAAAAAGAGACACAGAGAGACACACGCACAGAGAAAGAGAGAGACACACACACACAGAGAGAGACGCACACATGCAGGCAGAGACACTCAGAGAGAGAGACACTGAGAGAGAGATTGCCTTTCACCACCTCAGGACATCCCAAAGCGCTTGACAGCCAAAGAAGTACTTTATGAAGCGTAGTCACTGTTGTAATGTAGAAAACATGGCAGCCAGTTTTTGCACAGCATGATCCCACAAGAAGCAATGTGATAATAACCTCGATCACCAGTTTTAGTGATGTTGATTAAGGGATAAACATTGGCCCCGGATCGCCGGGGAGAAACTGACTGTTCTGTTCCGACAGTGACTGTGGGTTTATTTATTTTGCATCGTTCTGACAGAGCAGACTGAACACCTCCTGCACTGGGTGTGTCGATCTAGATTTTGTGCTTGAACCTCTCGAGCGAGTGGTGAGCCCGCAGATTTCCGACTTCGGGTCGAGAGTTTTACCGACGGAGCCACAGCTCAACACTGGGGGCAGAAATCGACCTCGTGCTCTCCTCGATCCCCGGGAAGATCGCGTTGGGATCGCCACGGATTTGGGCTCTGGTTTGAAAGACACGGGCCGGGATTTTCCGGCCCTCCCCCCCACCCCGGGTGAGGCGGTGCCCCAGCCTGGAGTCCATTGACCAGCGGCGGGACCGGAAGATCCCAGCGGTGGGCAGGTGTGAAAAACACCCCCCCACTCCCCCCCCAGTCTTGAACCATTACCATTGAAGTTGAGGCTGCTGATCCTCACCCAGCTGCTGTTAAAGCCATTTTAAATATATTTTTTTTGGCTCTCTGGTAGAATCATTCAGGACAGAAGGAGGCCATTCAGCCCATTGCGTCAGTGCTGGCTCATCAAAATAGCCATGCAATTAATCCCACTCCCGGGACGTAAGATTTAACCCCGTCTGCAGCTGGATAGACCTGCTAGTACCTCTCGGGATGTTGCATTTTGTACACAGCTACCCAAGGGAGCTTAGCCACAGGGAACAAGTGAATTCAACAAAAACGAAAATAGCTGGAAAAACTCAGCAGGTCTGACAGCATCTGCGGAGAGGAACACAGTTAACGTTTCGAGTCCGTATGGCCCTTCAACAGAACTAAGGAAAAATAGAAAAGAGGTGAAATATAAGCTGGTTGAAGGGGGGGTGGGACAGGTAGAGCTGGATAGAGGGCCAGTGATAGGTGGAGATAACCAAAAGATGTCATAGACAAAAGGACAAAGAGGTGTTGACGGTGGTGATACCAGCTAAGAAATGTGCTAATGGGGACATTAAGGGTGGAAAGCAGGATGAGCAAGGGACAGATGGCCCTATTGTGTGGGGGGGAATCGAAATTGGCTAAGAGGTAGAGATAAAACAATGGATGGAAATACAGTGAATTCAACACACAGACAATGCATTTACCAATGTAAAGATATGCCTGTCACATTTTAGCCAGGTATCAAAACAGGCTGGAGCTCTTTTCTCTAGAAAAGAGAAGGCTTGAGGGGTGACCTGATAGATAAAATTGGAGGGGTTTGTTGGGTGGATAGAGAGAAAGTGTTTCCACGTTGTGGAGGGAGATCAGAACCCAGGGGGCCATCAATACAAGATGGTCACCAATAAGTCCAACAGAGAATTCAGGAGAAATATCTTTACCAGAGAGTGGCGAGGTTGTGGAGCTCACTAACACGGAGTGGTTGAAGATAGAGGTGTTTAAAGGGAAACTAGGTAAACATGAGGGAGGGAGAATGGAAGGATCCCTAAATTAAAACCCCTTCAAATGTGTGACCTGGAGGAGTTCAGTTTTGTGGAGAAATTGGAGCGGCTAGGCCTGCTGTCCTTAGGGCAGAGTTGGTTAAGGGGAGATCTAAGAGGTGTTCAAAATTACTAGGGGTTTTAGTGAGAAAATAAGGAGAAGCTGTTGCACCTGACAAGTGGGTCAGTAACCAGAGCGCATAGAATTAAGACAGAACTAGAGGGGAAGTGAGAAATTTCTGTTTGGAGAGTTGTTAAGATCTGGAAATGTACCACGTGAAAGTATTTTGGAATTAGATTCCATCGGAAATTTCTCAAGGCAGTTGGATATGTACCTGCAGGCGATTAATTCGAGGGTTATACTCTTTTGAGCGAGTAAGTTAGAACAAATTAACAAAACGAGGACAAATTAAGAGGCAGCCCCTTAAAGGGATACTGCAAAAAGAAAGACAAAATCTTAAAGGAAACTTGCGAAATTCAAATTAAAATGTGATAAGGGTGGGGGGCGGAGGTGGTTCAGTAAAACTCCCCAGTCCCTGTGGGTGCCCAGTGGGCATGGAAGGCTTCGATCGTGCTGGCGGACGCCGTGTGCTCCCTCTCCAAGGACACCCGGCCGCGAACATAGCCGCAGAAGAGGGACAGACAGTCGGGCCGGACGGTCCCCTCAGTCGCCCGCTGCCTGGACCTGTTGACGGCCAACTTGGCCGGGCCCAGGAGCAGGTTCATGAGGAGGTCCTCCTCCCTCCCTGCACCCCCCCCCAACTCCACACCGGTTAATTGGAGGGCTATAGGAGATCATGCTGGGGTGTGGAACTTTAAATTGGATCGCTCTTTCAAAGAGCCAGGACAGGCACAAGGGCCAGAATGACCAACCTGTATGCGCTGTATGATTCCGAACGCCATCACGGACTCTTCCTGTGCCACAGATTCTCTGTAATTCTACGTATTGATGGATGATTTGATTTTCCCTTTTCGTCAGAACCTACCTCTCCCAGGCTTGGCAAAGGGCAGCATTGAGGGAGGGAAGAGGACCCCCCGTTAACTGATGGGATCCGTGCGGTGTTCCGAGTGAGTTTGATGTCCCGAGGCAACAAGACTTCGCCTTCCTTCCTGGCAGTGTGGATTGCAAAGGATTCTGAATTTGAGGTTGCTTTACAATGTATTCTGTGTCTTGTACATGTTACTGGATATCAGGTTGACACTGTGGGTTGTGTTGGGGTTGGGGATGTGGTGATCCTTTGGTTAATATCGGGCAGCCCCCGTGCCCCCCTCTCTCTCTCTCTCCCCCCCCCTCCCCCGCCCGGCCATTTCAGATGGGCCTGCCCGAACTCCATCTTGTGTTCTGCGTTGCCTCCATTTTGTGTGAACAGACAAAAGTTCAACACAACAGAGGGAGTTGGCAACTTGCTTTCAGCGTTTGCGGTGTAAAGACACATGGGAAAAGATGCTTTAAATATGTTTTAATGATTGCCCTTGAAGCTGCCCATCCTGAGGCTCTCTAACAATGTGACAATGGCAACACTTATTTCCTCCTTGCTCTCTTCAAATTCCACCTCCCGCCCCATGACTGACCAGCTGGATTCGACTTCCAGACACTTGGGTGTAAAAATGCCGGAATATTCTCCCATCGTTTTAAAGGGGCCCCTGATTGTCAGTGTGGCTGACACACTCTTCCTCCAGACAGTCAGCCCGTCAGAGGGCAAGGATCAGACTCAAGGGGCTGAGTGACCTCCTCCTAAGTCGCCCTCATCCCCTTACTGTGCCCCCCACCGTGCACATCAGAAAGTTTTAAAAACAGTGAGTGTAGAATTCTGATGGCATATTACTTATAAAGACAAGGTGGCTACATGTGTGGCAAGGACCAATTTCATTTTGTTTCAACAAAGCATTGAAAACATTTTGTGTGGTCGGATTCCCCAATCCTACCCCCCCACCCCCCCAACCGCCACCGGGTCTTGTTGCTGTGCCTCATGTTGTGCATTTTAAACCTGGGCTGATTTGTCACACTTCTAATAACTCATGGATTCAAAGTTGCCCTGCTCTATATCCCTGCACCCACCCCCCTTACCCGCTTAACACTCTTTGCTCCCCTCCACCCCATCCCCTCACTTCACTCCCCACCCTCTAAATCCTCTCCCTCTCATCGACCCTCCCCGCCCCCAAATGGGGCTGTTAATCTGTGAATATCCAGTTTTAACACCCATAATCGCTTTTAAAAGGAAGTAGGTCAAAAACTGGAGTTTGGGACTGAATTGTCAGCTCTTTTCAGAGATTGAACACGGTGGGGATGGGCTGAAAGGCCTCCTGTGTGGTACAATGCTATGATTCTACCCTCCTCCCCCTCCAGTGTGTTCATCCTTCAACTACATTGCTTTACAAAGTCGGGAGATCTGGTCATTACCACCTACCTGTTTGTGGGATCTTGCTGTGTACAAATTGGCTGCCGTGTTACCTACATTACAGCAGTGACTACCCCTCAACGTGACTTAATTGGCTGTAACGTGCTTTCGTGGGACGTCCTGAGAGGCGCTAAATAAGTGCACATTCTTTCTTTTCACCCACCTCACGCTCTGAGATTTGTTTTCCTGGATGTACCCCAATTCGACACCTTGCCTTTCCTTTCAAACGTGGCTTGTCCCGAGCTCACCGTGCGGCGCTGAGCTGTTTCCCCTCGGTCTACCCACCCCCTTCCATGCTGAGCCTGTCCCTGGGATGTTTCTGTATCTGTTTTCCAGTGGAACAGTTCTAGACGTGTAAAGTGTGATGGGCTCCACCTCGGGGCAGGAGGTGTTTGAAAATTGTACACGGCCTTAATTTTTTTCCCTTGTATTGTTGAATGATGACTCATAATAAATCACGATCGAATGTGGTGTCTGTTTCTTTTCCTTGGAATGAGTGTAGCGGCCGCTCGGAGCCCAGAGAGGTCCCTTGTTAATTATTTTTATGAGGGGCAAGGGGTGGTGGTGGTGGGGGAGGTATTATAGCCAGTCTTCATCCAGGCCGCTCAGTGAGGGGACAGACAAAAAAGGTTTGATTCCTTTACTCTGTGCACACTCAAACAGGGCTGCACGAAGGAGACTGCGCCAAGGCGTGCTCCAATGAGCTGAGATACCCTGTCTCCACCCACCTATCCCAAGAAAGTGGGGGGGGTGATCAGTCAGGATTCCTACTCCTGATGCAAGTCGGAGACGACTCCAAGTATATTTGCACGTTGGATGAGTTTGACTCTGATGGTCCTACCCATTGTACATGGACTGTAGGAATAGGGCTAGGGGTGGGTAGAGTCCCACGTAGAGTAGGTTGACTGTGCCGTTGCAGCAGGTTTGATGGGCTGAATGGCCTTTTCTTGTTGCATACTTCTGAACCCTTTTTAAACAGTGGCTGCAGTGGGTTTTCATGGTGTGTTTGGTGACCTAGGAAACCCTGAAGCAAATCATGTTTCCTGGCGTCGACATTTCACTTCCTGTCCGTGGTGTGCTTTAGGACTTGGCCAGTTGCCTGATATGAGTTGCGGAAGGCCACAGGAATGGAAGGAAGTGTGATCCTTGGTAATGACGTATCACGGAGCCCACAAATTCCTGTCCGTAAATCCTTTCTGATGCCTCAGCAGGAACACAGGAACAACTGAGCTGTGAGGTTGAAAGTAGCAATTTTGTCTGCTATATTATCTCTGAATTTTACTGGGTATTTGGGACATGTTGTGGGGGTGGGTGGTGGGTGGGTAATGTCCTTGGGGTGCTCAGTGTGAGAGTCTGGGGTGTTTTCGTTCCTGGGCATCATTTTAATAACACAGCCACCCCAAATGGCCAGCACTGACATTGGAGACAGGAGAAATGGGAGCAGGAAATGGTTTGGGATGTCATGGAATGCCAAGGCCCCAAAGGGCAATAACCTCAGTGCTATGGGAGAGGTAAGGCCCAGAGACTGGAGAGTCCCATTGATTCTGTTTGGGGGCAGCAAAGGTGGGGAGCTTAGGGAGTACCTGCTGCTCCTCTACACCCTGCAGGGAATTCTCACCAAAGTAATCAAAGGGAGATGGAGCAGGGCGGGAGCAGAGGGAACTTCAGGCCAGTGTGTGATCTCGGCCTTATCTTAGACCCTCTCCCAAGCACCATTCCCTCTGGAGTGAGGCTGCTGAGTGTGAACGAGGCATCTTGACCCATGTTTAATAAACATCGGGCTGAATCTTGCTGGAAAAATAGAATCACAGAGCGACTGAAAAGGTGAGAGAGGGGAACTAGGGAATTATAGACCAACTAGCCAATTATTTATTTGGGCTTCCAGAAGGAATCTGATGAAAATACCTCATCAGAGGTTGTTAGGTGAAATTGGAGCTCATGGAATTGAAGGAAAATTATTGACCTGGTTAGGAATATGACTGAGGGTAAGGAGAGACAGAGGGTAGGGATAATGGGCAAGAACTCGAATTGGCGGGATCTGGTGCCTCACCAGGATCTATGTTGGGGCTTCAGCTGTTCACCATATTTTATTAATAACTTAGATGATGGGATAGAAAGCCACATATCCCAATTTGTCAATGACACAAAGATAAGGCAGCATTGTCGGTGGTGTAGATGGAAGTGTAAAATTGCAAGGAGATATTGATAGATTATGGGAATGGGCAAATAGATTAAAATACAAGGAAATGAGGTTTATCCACTTTGGACCTAACAAAGATAGAACAGGATACTTGATAAATGACTAAAAGCAAGAAAAAGTGAGGGTCCAGTTACACACATCATTAAAATGTCATGAACAGGTACAGAAAGTAACCAATGGAATGCCAGCCTTTATATCTAGAGGATTGGAATACAAGAGGGTAGAATTCATGTTTCAGCTAGACCAAGCCTTGGTTAGGTCACACCTGGAACACTGGTCCAACTGGGGCACCACTCCTTAGGAAGGATTTATTAATCTTGGAGAGAGTGCTACATAGATTTAATAGAACGGTACCTGGGCTCCAAGGTTTGAACTTCTGGGAAAGATTAAACATTACCTGGAATGCTGAAGGTTAAAGGGTGATTTGATTGAACTTATCAAGATATTAATGGAAACAGATAGGGCCAATAGAGAGAAACGATTTCTGCTGGTTGGGGAGTCCAGGACTAGGGAGCAAAGTCTAAAAGTTAGAGCCAGACTTCTGAGGAGAGAAATTAGGCAACACTTCTTCACACAAAAGGTGGTAGAAGTTTGGAACTCTCTTCCACAAATGGAACTGATGCTAAATCAATGATCAATTTTAAAAGTGAGACTTTTGGATTTTTGTTAACCAAGGGTATTAAGCAATTATGGGGCAAAGGTGAGTATATGAAGTTAGGCCACAGATCAGCAATATTTTCCTTGAAGGGCAGAACAGGCTCAATTGACCAAAGGGCTTACTCTTGCTCCTATGATACAGTACAGGAGGAGGCCATTCAGCCCTTCCTGCCTGTGCCAGCTGTTTGAAAGAACACTTAGTCCCCCTCCCCTGCTCTTTCCCCAAAGCTCTGCAAATGTTCCCCTTCAAGCATTTATCCGATTTCCTTTTGAAAGTTACTATTGAATCTGCTTCCACTAGCCTTTCAGGCGGAACATTCCAGATCACACCAACTCGCATAAAACAAAAGAAAAATCTCCTCACCTCCCCCCTGGCTCTTTTGCCAATCACCTTAAATATGGTTACTAATGCTGCTGGAAAAAGTTCCTCATTTGCTTGATCAAAGCCCCTCACGATTGTGACCACCTCTATTAAATCTCCCCTTAACCTTCCTTGCTCTGGAGAGAACATCCCCAGCTTCTGCAGTATATCTGCAGAACTGAAGTCCTCCATCTCTGGTACCACCCCAGTAAATCGTTTCTGCACCCTTTCCAAGGTTTTCACGTTCTTCCTAAAGCGTAGTCCCCGCTAGCTATAGGCCGAGCCAGTTTTATAAAGCTTTAGCATAAATTCCTTGCTTTTGTACACTCTGGGCAGTATCATCCCAGATATTTGCACAAAGTGCGGTAGTGGGCGGGAAGGACGATGTCTTACCCGTCGGTCGGGGTGGCAGGTTTTCACGCTGTATCGTCCCAGTCCCACCTCGTTAATTACACAGCCACAGGAAACACACCATCTTGCTGGTGGGCGGCCTCCGATTTTGCCCGCCACGCTGTTACTTCAGCGCTTCCTCGTGCAGGCGCCGTATTTAAATTGTAGCCGTGTGCACACTTTTCAACACTTGTAGCCCAGACTGCTCCGATGAAGATATGGCCTCTAAAGCCAAGAAGAGTGCAGCTGCCCAATTCTGTGACGCATCCCTGGGACACCTGGACACCGGGGAGGTTCGCCGCGATGTCCTCTACCCCCCACTCTGGCCGCAGGAGGCCCATCAGTCTCACCACTCCGGCTTGGGAGGCGGTGGCAGTGGTGGTCAGTGCCAACGCTGCACACAAGAGGTCGGCCAGCCAGTGCAGAAAGAGGATGAATGATCTCATCCATACCACCAGGGTAAGGCAACCATCTCATCATTCTAAACTCTCACACTCACAAGCCCATCACACATTCACTGGCATCTCACTCACTGCCAGCTCAAGGGACATCACCACTCACTCTCTCTCACAGACCCTCACATCTCCATCTGGCCTCATCTCCTCTAGAGACTGCCTCCTCAACCACTTGCACATATCAACATGTACCCCCAGCCCCCACACACACCCTGGGATACCCCCCCTTCCCCAGTACAGTTCTCACCCAACAGCCTCTTCCCTTGCCTGAGGCCACTTCTCCCCCTTCCCCAAGCAAGACCTAGCCCTGCAGCTATTGAAAAGCCACCCCCGTCTTACGGCTGGTCTGGTAGGTAGAGACCTGCCCATCAGCCCCCCCACTAAAAGTGATGCGGTGCTGCCTGCGAAGCCTGGCGCTGATGACTGCGAGTGCTGCCCGAAGCAAGGTAAGCAAACACACCTCGAACATCCAAGCGATATGCAGCTCGCCAGCTGCACGACTTTATGTACAGATGTGAAACACCCCGACATGCCCGGATGATCCAGCGTGGGGGGGATGATTCTGGTGAGCCGGGCTTATATTCAGATGCTAAAGGATTGAAATTAGGTTCCTGACATGTGGCGACAGGAAACGCGGCCCAGCATCGATGGATGGAGCAGATGATCGCAAACTGGTTTCACGATGACATGAACCGGCTTTTGTCCTTCTCGCCATATTGTTTACACCACCCCCTCCCCCCACCCCCTCACCCCCACTGCCTGCCAATCACACCTGACGCCAACGGGGCCAGAACATTCTGGCCTATGGCCTCTACGTACAAGGCCATGTGCTTTTGTAAGCAGCCTCCTCAACTCGTCCTGAACCACCTTGGAAAATTTGTGAATGTGCACCTCCCAGGTCCCTCTGTTCCTGCATCCTTTTTGAAATATTCAGTTCAATTCATATTACCTTTTCTCATTTCTCCTGCCATAATGTGCCATTGTTAGGAAAATATAATAATTTTCATAATGTTATTGGAATTTGTTGTAAGGTAGGAATAGTGTGTGTCTGTGTGTGTGGGGGGGGACTTAATTGAATTAAAGACTAACTGGTCCGAAGGCTTTGATGTATCAGAAGAAAAGCTAGGTTTGAAATGTTAAATAGGTAAATGTGGCCGAAGTTTTAGAATGTGAGGTGTAAAGGGAAAATTAGCATTTTTAGATAAACCAGAGTAATTTGAATTTCTAAAGAGGTGGTGAAATGTTACACTTAGCCAGAAGAAGCCAAACAGTATGCTTATTTTTCCAAAAGCTTACTGATAAAATTGGTACTATGAAAGATTTTTATTATTTGAAAAGTAAAGTCGAAAAGACATATTGGCACAATGGGCTTTACATTAAAAAGGGAGAAACCTGCATAAAGGAGATGAGGTTATGTGTAAGATGAAGGAATTCTAAGATCTAACAAGTGTGAAAAGCGCCCAGCTTCTCAGCCTCAAGTTGCTGTGTACACGAACTGAGGTGAAGATAACTCATTTTGAATTCAAATGTTCAGGTTATCATGTTACTTTGCCTGGGTCTTTTAAAATCTGTGTTTTACTGTTGCCTTAACGGAGGTGTAACTGGGAATTAGATTACCTAGGGAAGCTAGGAGTTAGTTGTAATTTGTAAACCTATGTATGTGCTTAAAATCATTTTTTTTGTTAATAAAAGTTTAATTTAGTTTTGTAAGAAACCTATAAGACTTGGTGGTCTTATTACTACTGAATTCAGGACACACATCTCGAAATAAATACAAATTGTAAAATAGTTGTGGCAGTTGTTTCATGTTTCCCTCTGGAATTTGAACAGCTCAGCATTTACCATCCGCTGTGACATAACACCATTTCACACTTCTGTGCATTAAATTTCATCTGCCATCTGTCTGCCCACTTCACCAGTCTGTCTATGTCTTCCTTAAGTCTATTATTACCCTATTCACTGCAGCCTAATTTCTGAGTTTGAATCTGCAAACCTTGAAATGATACCTTGTGTCGTCAAGTCCAGGTCAATTATCCATCTTAAAGAGCTGTGTTTCTAATACTGACCCCTAGGGAACACCACTGTATATTTCCCTCCTGTCAGAAAGACAAATGTTCAGCACTACTCTTTGCTTTCTGCCCCTTAATCAATTCTATAAGTAGACTGCCACTGTCTCTTTAATTCCATGGACTTCAATTAGTTCACTGTTAACGATATGGAACTTTGTCAAATGCCTTTTGAAAGTCCATATATAGCACATCAACTGCACTACTTTCATCAACCCTCTCTGTTACTTGAATATTGCTGAAAAGAGAGACATATTGCTGAGGTCTTTTGCCCTGCACTCATCGGGACATGTGCTAGAATGCCAAATTTCAAACAATCATGACAATTTATACTGCAGGAGAAAAGGATGCTGATTGGTTGGCAAGTTGACTCTGAGTGGCTCAGGTTCTGCCATGGAAAAAGAAACAGGGAACTATAGGCTCCCCACGCTCCTGGGTAATTCAAAGAAGGTGCAAGGTTTGAACATGTTCCTTTAGTTTGCAGAGAATGAGTCCCTGCATGTGAATGTATGTCACTTCTAGCAAGTGTAAATGAGTCACATTATGAGCTCAACTTCCCTTAAATTGGTTGTTAGTGTAGCTATTAGTGCATTCAGGATTGTTCAGCAAGTGCTGCCTAATCACGGAATCCCATCTAACATTAGAATTTTCCTTCATGCCTTCTCCATGGCTATGCCTTGGCCGATCAGAGTCAAATTGGCAACCAATCAGCACCCTTTTGTTGTGATCGTTTGAAATTTGGAATTCTCGTATTTGCTCTGATGAGTGCAAGATGAAAAGCTTCGGCAACATGTCTCTCTTTTTAGCAAGATTCATGTTCTTTACTACCATGTGACTGTATATCTCCATTACTTCATCAAATAATTTAATCACCTTAGTCAATCATGATTTGCCTTTAACAATTCTATGTTAACTTCCATTAAGTCAGGGTTCCTAAATCTGGTTGCTATCCAGTGGCTGCTGCAGGTAAATGTGTTTATGTGATGCTTTACTCAGTTAAATAGCCCCCACTGTCAGAGTTCCCACGTAGCTGCTTAAGTGGAATACCAGAGGATGATCGGTGCCTGCAGGAGTCTGTAATCATGCAGGTACCTGCAGTTTCAAAGGAAAAATTACCCAGGTGAGACAGAGTTTGCGAAAGATAGTTTATTATTTGTTATATATGTGTGTGTGTGTGTGTGTGTGTTCAATGACTTCTTGATATCCCTGGCAGACAGGCAGGAGCTGCTGTATAGGTAGAGACAACATGCTCTGTGTGAGGCCATGGGACAGCCTGAATGCACTTAAAGGGCTGAGCCTGCCTTCACACAGTTTCAGACCAGACCTGGCAGGGAGTGCCTGCTTTTAGATCTGATCATCATTCAGCAGTTCTCTTCCCATCTTCTCCACCCCTAACCCTCCTCCACAAGAGATATCTCAGAGCTCAGACAGTGAAGGCGATTAACTATAATATGTACAGTTCTAGCGTGTGTTGTGATGGTTCAAGTTAGGTAAGTGAGTGGGAAAGAAATTGATTTAACGTTTAGGTAGGAATCTTCTACAAGCAACAGGGGCCTAACCCAGATCCCCAGACGAAACACTGATCCACGTTCCTCTTCAATGATAGGCCTGATGAGAACCCCTGACAGTTTCTGTTTCTGATTGTTCTTGTAATGTAAGTGGGAGGGAGCCGGGGAGGGGAAGATGTGACGGGGGAGGAGGTGAGTGAAGAGGAGAGAAGGGGGGAAAGATGCAGGACTGAAGGTGGCGAAGTGGGGTGGAGGGAAAGAAAGAGAGAGGGAAGGAACAAGGGGCATGAAGGGGTAAAGGAATGAGGTGAGAGGAAGTGAAGGGCGAATAAAGGGGGAAGGGGGCAAAGGAGCTGGGAGCGTGAAGGGGAGGGGAGTGAATGTGCAGGAGTGATAGTAAGATGAGGGGGTGCATGGAAAGGAGCAACATAGACAAACTTCACTTAGCTAATTCAAACCATCATATAATTATATGGGGAAAAAAAATAAAGTTTTGCAAACATCATTTAGATGGTTTGTTGTTGAACGGACAGAGTGCTCATGTAGTGGATGATATCCTCCTTGATTGCGGCCAGGGGGACTTGAGGGAACCAACGTCGGACAGCTTTGCCATCGGGTCCAATGAGAAACTTCTCAAAATTCCACTTGACGTCAGAGATTTTGAGGGGTTGCCAGAACAACCTGTTCGTGCTTCCAAAACTGTCTCCCACTGGGGGGCAGGCATTCTGCTCAAAGCAACAATAACAAAAAGGATATACCATTAGATTATTGAAAGTCATCACTAATCTTCACCCAACCTGCAGTCCCCTACCCTGTGACCTCTAACCCGCCACACCCACAAAGGCAACATCGTGGAATTGCAATTAATTCCCAAACTCTCCTCCAGGTTGCAGCTTAGACACACATCACCTTCTCCTTCTGAAGAAGAGTCATACGGACTCGAAACGTTAACTGTGTTCCCCTCCGCAGATGCTGTCAGACCTGCAGAGTTTTTCCAGCTATTTTTGTTTTTGTTTCACCTACTCCTTCATTGTGGCTCAGCCAACCTCTTCACCTAACACAGCAGCTCAAGAAGAATGCTCACCTCCGCCTTCTCAAGGGCAGTCCAAATGGCTGCTAGCCCATCCACCATCTTAGATATTAGCTCCCTTCATCACCAGTGCACTTGGACTGTAGTGTTACCTCTGTAAGATGGAGTGCTAATCACTAATACTTTTTCCACCACCCCTGTTAGAGTACTAGAAAGGGGTGATGTATATGAGGGTTCAAAACAAGAACATGGTAAGGAACAATACAGGAGTTATTGTGCTCCTGGGTATATCTTATTGGCCAACAAATAGCAATAAGGAGATAGAGGAGCAAGTAAGTAATGTTATGAGTGGTTAGGATTTGGAATGCACTGCCTGTTAAGATACCTGTGGATGTAGATTCAATAGGAGCTTCTAAAAGAGAGTTGGATAAATGCTTCAGGGAGAAAAGACTTGTAGGATATGGGGAAGAACAGGAGAGTAGGACTGACTGGATTGATCTTTGAAAGAGCTGGCGCAGTGTTGGTGGGCAGAATGCACCCCTTTCATGCTTTACCGTTCTATGATTCTATAAAATGGGCCATACGGAGCATGTTTCAGTGGGGGAGCATTTGGGGAATAGTGATCATTGCAGGCAAGGAACTACCGAATGTGAAAATACTCAGCTGAAGGAGGACTAATTTCAGTGAAAATCAGGGATATGACACAGATGGACCAGGGCCAAAGTTTGGCAGATAAAATAGTGAATGAGCAATGGGAGACCTTCAAGGAGGAGATACCTTGGGTACAGACCAGATGCATTCCCATGAGCAAGAAGGAAAGGACATCCAAACCTAGAGCTTCCTGGATGACTTAAGATATAGAAGTGAAAATGAAAGAGTAAAAGGGGGCTTCTAATAAATGTCAGGCTCATATTTAAGTAGAGATTGAAGCAGAATGTGGAATGTCCGGGGTGGGGACAGGGACGTGGTGGGGCTTGAAAAAGAATGAAAAGAAACAAGGGGAGAGTCTGAGAATAATTAGTGGCTAGCCTAAATAGAACACAAAAAACTTTTAAAAATATATAAATATAGTGAAAAGTTAGTCAAAAGGAAGGATCGAACCAATTCAAGGTCAAAGAGCAAATATGCGGAGGTAGAGGCTGAATGAATGCTGAAGAAGAGGCTGCATATTTCAGAGTAAAGGAAGAGTTGGTAGAGAAATTGACTGGGATAAAATTGATAAACAGGAGGCGCAAAAGGTTGCTCAAAGTAGAAAATACATCAGGGAAATGTGAAAGGTGTTCAGAATTATAGCCGTCCAACAAACAGCACTTTTCTTTGTACTGGCCCTCCAACACTGCAGGACCCCTTCAGAACAGACCCTCCAACAGTGCAGTGCTCCCTCAGTACTGACTCTCCGACAGTACAGCGCCCCTTGAGTACTGATCCTCTGATAGTGCGGCACACCCTCAGTACTGACCCTCCGACAGTGGAGAGCTCCCTCAGTACTGACCCTCCAACAAGTGCAGCACCCTCTCAGTACTAATTCCACAGTATTTGGGGTAGGAGGGGCCTAAGTCTGCAATGGGGCGGATAAGGGGCAACGTGTGTGAACTAAGTAGAGTCTGTGTCCTGTTTACCTTCAGGTACGTGAACAGCTCCTGCTCGTTTTCACCATTCACGTCCCCTTTCTGGAACAGCTGGAAGTTTGGCACAAACCCATTGCCGGGACGGATATACCTGTGACCAAATGGCAACAAATTAGTTGTCGGGGCGAAAGGAAAACATTTAGGGCTGGAGCTTGAAGCTGTGGCATTGCCCACTAAGAGCCCTGACACACCCAGCAACCTTTCGAAATCACACCGCTCCTGTCTCTCCCGCCGGATATGGGCGCTCTCCAGAAACCTTCCTCCAAGGTGAGGGCTGGTGGGCTGTTCTACCCTGGGGGGCTTCATTACAGCCCAGCCATTCCCTCGCCTTTTGCGTGAACACACGATCCTTGAATAGTGACTAGGGGCAGGAATGCAGGATGTTTTATTCCTCTCCCTACCACAGGATCACTAAGGCTAATGCTACTATCCCTACCATTGTGCCTGGGTAACAAAGTGAAGGTCATTAACATCGAGTCACACTGCACTTTCCAACTGAGCCATCAGGGACCCATCCTCTACCAGTTTATGGGAGGGGAGTTACTTGGGGAAATCTTGTCCCAGCATTTCAGTATGAGATCCATTTCAGGAGACGGCTGAATCATGGGCTGGAATTAATAATTTGTATTATTTCAGGGGGTATTTACATAGAAATTGCCCTCTGGAAATTAAATGGGTGGATAGGGTCCGTAATAGGGGGAGAGTGTACATGGGCTGTGGGAGGAGATTAAATGAGTTGGGGATGCTAGGGACATACAGGGGTCTCCTCACATTGCTGTGACATTGGTGATGGTGAATTATGTTGCATGAAAGTTTGCCGCTGCCTGGCTTCAACTTGCTCATCCACATAAGACCCTCTGACCCCTCTCCCAAAGTTTCTGATAGAACATCCCCCACCCCACCACCCGTCCCCCCACTTGACAATGACACTTCATGCAATGCCTGGTTCTGTGGCACCTTTTCCGAGGTTAGTCCATCCCGGCAGCCACACGGATTGACGCACGGGGGCCGGGGAGGGGGAGTCGCCTACTTACTTCAACAAGGGCAAGATCTCATTGTTTTCCCCTGGTTCTTGTTTACCAAACTGGTTGGACGGGAATCCAAGGATTGTGAAGCCGAGTGAACTCAGATCCTCATGTAGTGCATTCAGTCCTGGAGAGGAAAAGGACATTTCTTCTGACTACATTTCACTGCAAATTTGTTTTTGAAATGTTAAGATCTCTTTTTCCCTCCCTTCAACGAGCATCCTGCCCACCACCAACTTCCCGAACACAAAGTCTCTCACTTTGACCAATTCTATTAGAGTTCCCTCTTTATAATTTGTTATCTGGGATGTGGTTGACACTGGGAAAGTGACATCCCTTGTTTCATAGGAGCTTACAACACACAAACAGGCCAACCAGTCCAACAGCTTTATGAACCTTCTCCTATTTTACAGCATCTACTCCCATCAACATAACCTTCTCTCCCTTCCTCCTTCTAGCTTCAACTTAAATGCCTCAACCATGCCCTGTGGTAGCAAGTTTCACAGTCTTACCACTCTCTGGAAGAGGGCGTTCCTCCTGAATTCCCTATAGGATTCGCTAGTGACTATCTTATGTCAACGGTTTTTGTCTAGTTTTGGACACCCCATAGTGGAGACATGTTCTCTGAATCTATGCTATCATATCAAACCCTTTAGCTATCTTAAAGACCTCTGTTAGGTCACCTCTGAGCTTTTTAGAAGGAAGATTCCTAGCCTGTTGAGTCTTTCCTGGTAGTTACAGCTTAGTTCTGGTATCATCCTCATGAGCGTTAATGCCTCCGGAGTGCAGATGGTGTAGGACTGGAGCCACATGTGTCTCCAGACTGGCAAGCGGCCTTCCCTGTAGGACATTAGTGAGCCAGGCCCGTTTCTAATCAATCTGGAAGATTCACCCTCAGCTTAATCTGGTGCGAGTTCAGCACCAATTGTCAAAGGCTTGAGTTTCAATTTCACATGTGGATCTCCTTGTGCCTTGATGGGACTGCAGCTCATATATAAAAACAAAAGAGTTAAGAAGGCCCAGAGGTAAAGGGAAGAAAGGTGGTAAACAATACGCAACTGCCTCCCCTTCTTGTTTTGTAAATGTCATTCTGAGGAAAGGCTGCAAACCTGACTTTCCCTTAAACCAGCTTATATTTCACCTCTCATCTATTTTTCCTTAGTTCTGTTGAAGAGTCATACGGACTCGAAACATTAACTGTGTTCCTCTCCGCAGATGCTGCCAGAACTGCTGAGTTTTTTTCAGGTATTTTTATTTTTGTTTTTGTTCCAAGCCTGACTGACTGGCTCAGAGTTTCATACAGTTTCACCTTAAGTTTCCCAGCATCTGAAAGAGTTTCGATAGAGTTAATAAGGTGAACCTGTTTCCATTGGCCAGAATAGAAGAATTGCTCTGAAGAAGAGTCATATTCGACATGAAACGTTAACTCTGTTTCTCTGTCCACAGATGCTGCAAGGCCTGCTGAGCCTTTTTTCAGCGCTTTGTTTTTATATTCCATTGGCTGGAGGATTGGTAACAGGACCCAGGAAGGGAGGTGAGAAGAATTTTTAAACGCAGCAAGTTGTTATGATCTGAAACGCACTGTCTGAAAGCAGATTCGATAGCAACTTCCAAAAGGGAGGCAGATAAATATTTGAAAACAAAACGTTTGCAGGGTTAAGGCGAAAGAGCTGGCACAGGCACAATGGGCCCAATGTCCTCCTTCTGTGCCACACGATTCTATAGACTGCAACATTTGGCTTGGATCTCGCTCTCAACCAAGGTGTAAAAACTGTCGAACAGTGTCGTGCTTTAGTTTCCATCCCAGCATAAAAAAAAACTTGGAATACTACGCTGCCGTGTGGATGCATCGATGCAATTAAGGGTAAACTCAATAAGTACAAGAGGGAGGCGGGATAAGCTGATAGGGTGATTCGAAGTAGGATTGGAGGAGGTACATGCGAAGTACAAATGCTGGCACAGCCACTGATCTCTTTCTGCACGTATGTTCTATGTAATTTCACCATGGAGCAGGAACCTGCAACATATCCTCACCTTCGTACTGGTACGTCAGTCCTCAGAATGTGGCTACATTGAGGACCAGGACGGTTTTCCCAATGTATTCCTTAAAGGAGACATATCTGTTCCCATCTATAACGGTTGCTCCACTGTCATGGAAGGAGCCAGGGATGGAGCTGTTGCAGTGTGAAACCTGGAAGCAAACAGAAGAATGAAGAAGCAGGCTGCTATTTATTCTTGAATCATTGTAATGATCTCTTCTCTAGTGACATGGCTGGAGAGTCCAGCGAGTTCTCTCTGGTGTCCTGGGCCAATATTTATCCCTCAACCAACATCACTAAAAAAATAACAGATTTTCTGATCATTATCTTATTGCTGTGTGGGAGCTTGCTGTGCACAAATTGGCTGCCATGTTTCCTACATTATGACAGTGACTTCAGTTCAAAAGTACTTAATTGGCTATAAAGCACTTTGGGACATCCTGAGGTTGTGAAAGGCACGATAGAAATGAGAGTTAAATCTTTAAGTCAGTGAATCCAGATTTCTCACATTCTGGGGACCGTTCTGCCCGAACTGGTTATGGAAGAGAAACACACCGAGGTCAATTGGGAATCACTGTCCCAATCAGAACTGAGCCTAAAAATTAAGATTTGTAAGTGCCTTTCATGATTTTTAAAATATTTATTCATGGGATATGGACATCGCTAGCTAAGCCAGCATTTGTTGCCCATCCCTAATTTCCCTTGAGAGTTGAGTGGCTTGCTAGGCCATTCCAGAGGGCAGTTAAGAGTCAACCAACCACGTTGCTGTGGGTCTGGAGTCACATGTAGGCCCAGACCAGGTAAGGACGGCAGATTTCCTTCCCTAAAGGACATTTGTGAATCAGGTGGGTTCTTACGACGATTGACAACGGTTTCATGGTCATCAGATTTTTAATTCCAGATTTTTAAAAATTGAATTCAAATACCACCATCTGCTATGGTGCGAGTTGAAACAAAATGATCTGAAGTGTTTTACAGCTAATCAATGTTGCAAAGTGAGAAACAGAGTTTCTAGCTGCACATAGCAAGCTCCCTCCGATACTGCCCAATTCGTCTGTTTGTGATATTGGTTGAGGGATAAGTTTTGAGCTTGGGGGGCAGACAGCTCCCCCCCACCCCACCCTCCCCACTCTCCAGAAGCAAAGTTGGCTGGGAAGCTGACTCACTCCACGCCAGCCCACCCCACAGCCATAACCCGAAACTAGGTTGGCAGTAGGGACTTCCGCTTCTCACTGCGGAAGAAGTCCCGCCCTCTGGAGCTGCCGGCCGATCGGAGTGAGGTACAACTGGGGTGCTGGGAGGGGAGTGTTTGGCCAGTTTAGGGAGGCAGATGGGGGTGTGGGGTTGGTGGGTTTTGGAGAGCAGGTGGATAGGAAGAAAGGGGGATACTATCTTAGGACGTCCATTCCCAAAACTGGTAGCACCCCCTTCCTTCCCACCTGTTAAAAACTTTTTAACAGCCATTTTATGGAGTGGGCAGCATATTATCGGGGTCAGTTGGCTTGTTAACAAGCTAAATTGACCCTTATTTATTTAAATACGGCAGGCGGGCTGTTATAGCTCAGGGGTGGGCGGGAGGGTTGTGTGGTGGGCACCTCCCTATTTTACATGCCCCTCTGCCAAAAAACACGCACATAAAAATCCAGCACACTGATCCAAAACACTGGGGAGAACTTTCCTCCTCTTCTTCCAACGTGGGATCTTTTGCGTCACCTGAGGGGGCAAACGCAATCTTGGCTTTAACATCTTGTCTGAAAGATGGCACCTCCGACAGTTCAGCATTTCCTCAGCACTGCCTGGGTTAGGTGCTCAAGTCTCTTTGAGTTGAACCCATGACTGTCTGACTGAGAGGCAAGAGTGCTCTCCACTGAGCCACTGGCAATCAAACTGTCCCTGCTCCTGAATGGAGAGTCCCAAGGTACAAATGATCCATCATCATCCAGCCTGTGACAGGGTGTTACAGGCAAGGACGTTCTTGGGCACATTGGTGATTAAGGCATCCTGTTGAATCAGTTGGAAGGGACTTCTAAATGACCTGGAATTATTGGATCAAGACATTTGGGAATGACGGTTCCTTAACAAAGCCTGAAGGAAGAAAACAAAAACAAAAATAGCTGGAAAAACTCAGCATAACTGACAGCATCTGCTGAGAGGAAGACAGTTAACGTTTCGAGTCCGTATGACTCTTCATCAGAACTAAGGAAAAATAGAAATGAGGTGAAATATAAGCTGGTTTAACCTCATTTCTATTTTTCCTTAGTTCTGTTGAAGAGTCATACGGACTCGAAACGTTAACTGTGTTCCTCTCCGCAGATGCTGTCAGACCTGCTGAGTTTTTCCAGCTATTTTTGTTTTTGTTTCAGATTTCCAGCATCTGCAGTATTTTGCTTTTACCTGAAGGAAGAAAGTCTGATTTAGTCAATGATTAATGACCACACAGAGGTGGGACTGCACAGAAATGGATTTTTGTCAGCAAGTCTTTAGTTGTGAGATTAGACAAACATTCTCCCAACAAGAAACTTCATTTCCCTTTCACACTCACATGGGAAATATTCCATTTTGTCCTCTCCTCACACCACAAACAACAAATCGCAGTGAGGAACCCAGTTGAAAACACCCAGCAATAAACTTGAGTAGTGGATCAAGAAGCTATTCATCATCCTTGACTGGAGTTAAAGAGGAAGGAGGAAGAGCGCGAGAGAGAGGAGGGAGAAACAGCGCGAGAGAGAAAGAGTGATGGAGCAGTGAAAAGGAGGAGAAAGTGAGGTAGGAGAGAAAGAAAAAATGGGAGAGAGGAAAACAGAGGGAACAGTGGGGGGAGAGAGGGATAGTGCAAGGAGAGAGAGAAGAGGGGCAGAGAGGGGGGAAGGAAGAGAGAAGAGAGCAGGCGGCAGAGAGAGAGAGAAAGGAAAGAGAAAGATAGAGGAGCGGAGTAGAGACAGAGAGAAAGGAGAGGCAGAGTGAGGAGGAGAGAGTGTGAGAAAGAAGAGGGAGGAAGAGGAAGGGCGAAGGGTCAGAGAGAGAGGAGGGTATAGAGAGAGGATGGCGGTGAGAGGATGGGGAAACAGAGAGGAGGGGACAGGGAAAGAGGGAGAAAAAAAGAGGGAGGGAAAGGAAGGGGGTTGAGAGTGAGAAGAGGGGGAGAACAAGGTAAAACAGAAACAGAGATGCACTAAGCCTGGCTGTACAAAGTAAACATGCTGGGTTTGTTTGCTCACTGCTGATAATATGAATTTATCATTAAACAGTTGGCACAAACTGAAAGTCAGAATGTTTCTAACTTTTGTTTGTTTTGAGAACGATCCTAGATCTAGATTTTTAAAAATGTATTTCCTCACAGCCACATCTATCAAGAGGCTGAGAACAGCAGGGGGTTGGGTAACAAGGCAGGATATAATTCAGCAACAATGAGGGGCCTAACTGTCTCAATCCTGTTGCCTGATTGCCTAGCTACCAGTCTGACGTATGAAGTAATGGCCCGGTTTCTGCTGGTTTAATGCCCTGCTGTTTTTCATTATATTATGGGTGAATTAGGTCAGGTTAATTACACTGAATGCATCATCGAAACATTTCTGTACCTCCAACCCAAATGTCACCACGGGAGTGGAAAACTCTGGTTCACTGTACTTGCAAGGTATTTTTGTCATGTGATCTCCCACCTCCTCACCCCCACTCTCAGGCCATTGGGCCTCCTGACATGCCCATCCTCCCTCTGCCATTTCCCTGCCATCCAAACAAAACTTGCATTTATATAGTGCCTTTGATGTAGTATAATCAAATAAAAAAAATTAGCTTCAAGGTAACTGGAGAACTTGAGCATGTTCTGCTTGGAGCAAAGGAGGTTGAGAGGAGATTTGATAGAGGTGTACAGGATTACGGACAGGTTTAGATAAGGTGAACAAAGAAAATCTGTTCCCATTTGCTGATGGGTCAAGAACGAGGAGATATGGATTTTAGGTTTTGGACAAGGGATGCAGGCAGAATGAGGGGAAGAGCATTTTTACACAGTGAGTGGTAAAGACCTGGAACTTGCTGCCTATGAGGGTGGTGGAAGTTGAGACAATCAATGATTTCAAAAGGAAATTGGATGATCACTTGAGGGAAATAAATTAGCAGGGCTATGGGAATTGAGCGAGGTGTGGGACTGACTGGATTGCTCTACAGAGAGCTGGAGTGGACTCGATGGGTGGAATGGCCTCCTTCTGCACTGTAATGACTGTATGATTCTATGACTATGATTGGAAAATTTTAATAGAAACACATTAAGGAGATATTTGGACAGATGACAAATAGCTTGGTCAAAGAGGTAGGCTTTAGGGAGTGTCTTAGAGGAGGAGAGAGAGAGAGATGGAGAGGCAGAGAGGATAAGGGAGGGGATTCCAGAGCTGGGGGCCTAGGCAACTGAAGGCACGGCCACCAATGGCCGAATGATCAAAATCGAGAGATGTACAAGAGCACAAAATGACAGTGTGATGACCTCAGAGGATTGTAGTGTTGGAAGGGGTTACAGGGGTGAGGCCCTTGGGGGATTTGAAAGCAAGGATGAGAATTTTAAAATCAAGGCATTGTCAGACTGGGAGCCAATGTAGGTCAGCGTGTGCAGAGGTGATGGGTGAAGGGAACCTGGTGCGAGTTAGGACAAGGGCAGCAGAGTTTTGGATTAGCTCAACTTATGGAGGGTGTAAGATTGGAGGCTGACCAGGAGAGCACGATTGTCAAGACTTGAGATAGCAAAGGCACGGCTGATGGTTTCAGCAGTAGGGGCAGTGTGCGATGGGGCAGAAATGTGCTGTACTACGGAGGTGGGAATTTGGCAGTTAACTGTCAGTCACCATCACTGGTGCATTCTCCATGGCAATGCCTCTACCAATCTGAGTCCACTTGCCAACCAATCAGCACTCTCTTCGCATACGTTATAAATTGTTGTTTTCCCCTTTTATTGGCAGTGTCCTGTTGAGTGTGTAAAAAGAAAAGCTTTGGTGTCTCTTTTTTCAGCAATAATGAAATTACAGATATTGGACCCTACAACATTTCAATCCAGTACACAAGCTGAGTAAATATGTGTCAATGTAATGGGAGCCATTGGAAAAAAGGACATAAAAGCACTGGGGAAGGTGCGAAAAATATTCACAAGGATGATACCAGAACTGAGAGATTATACCTATCAGGAAAGATTTTACAGACTGAGGCTCTTTTCTCTAGAAAAGAGAAGGCTGAGAGCTGATCTGATAGAGGGCTATAAAATTATGAAGGGGTCTAATAGGATAGACACAGAGAAAATGTTTCCATATGAAGGGAGGGTCCAGAGCACGGGAACCATAAATATAAGATAGTATTTAATAAATCCAATAGTGAAATCAGGAGTAACTGTTTAACACAAAGAACGATTAGAATGCGGATCTTGTTACCACAGGGAGTGGTTGAAGTGAATAGCATAGAGGCAATTAAAGAGAGGTTAGATATACACTTGAGGGAGAAAGAATAGAAGGATACTCTGATGTGGTGAGAAGAAGAAAATAGTGTGGGAGGAGGCTCATGTGGAGAATAAACACTGGCTTAGACTAGTTGGGTCCACTGGGAGCAGTGGGTGAGCCAGAAAACAACTTCTGTGGACATACTGTTCCCATGTTTATAATTTGCTCTGTCCTCAGCTCTGAGTGAATGAGTGTAATACAGAGGTATAAACATGGAATAAATACTGGCAGAGTTGTAACAGCCATTGGCAGGGGTGGTTTCAGGGAAAAAATAATATTCTGCGCACAACTCTCTCGAACAAATCGGCACCAGTTTGTCCCACAATTAAATAATTTACTTCCCGGTATTCAACAGGCACTCTTTCTCAGTTGGGAAGGCTTTAACTGAGCCTCAAGTACAAGGGAGATTCTGGGCTTGATTGTCCCAGCCTGGGCTATTGGCTGATCCCAGTGCCTTGTCCTTCAGGGTCTCTGTAGGGGCAGGGGCAAGAAGGCACCAAATTGAACCATAATAAGAAATATAAGATAAGAAATCACCCAGGGTTCTCACTCCCAATGCCTCTCTGGAAACTCCATGTCCTTTCTGGGTCCATAGTTATAATGCCTGCCACAGTCTATCAGCCAGCCAATCTGCACCATCAGCACAAAGAATGGCCATTTCGAGTGGGAGGAAGGTAGGGGAATGGAGCGGATTGTGTTCCTGGTGCTTTTGGAACTGTGTGCAACATTCAGGGGGTTGAGATGGGTGTGGGAAAGCTGAGCAGGGAAGAGGGGGCTGGGAATGGTAAATAAGACACAGAAGACAATTTGCATTTCCTGATACTATTATGTAATTAATTTAAAACATAGACACATATCCCTAGTGATTTCAGAACGAACCCTTAATAACCTTAGGGTGTAACCTGACAAACAGCCAAATGACACAATAAAAATCTAGAAAAATTCCACAATTTTTATCTGTTGAAACCATTAGTGCGAAAGATAAACAATCTCTCCATTAAGTGCCTGGTAAAATTCTCCTTTACCTGCCCAGCTCCTGCCTGAATCCATCCAACCAGGAGTGAGAGCAGGAGCCCGTGCTTGTAGAAGCCCTCCATCACACACAGACAGCAGTCATGTCCTAGTAACTGGCCCGGATTCTGTTACTCAGGAGTCCAGATGCTTTGAGAAAACATCGTCCTATTTAAACACAAAGCAAAGTGAGTCAGGGCTGGAGCCAGCCAATCACAGACAAAAAGGACAAGCATGTTTGATGTAACCCTTTCACTGCAGAATTACAGGACCTTTATGTTGTGCTGTCAACAGAAGCTTGTCAAGCTTCTCTACAAAATTTACACACAAAGAGACCCCTGTAAATACTGACATACTCCCGGGGACTCCCTATAAATATTGACACACTCCCGGGGACTCCCTATAAATATTGACACACTCCCGGGGACTCCCTATAAATACTGACACACTCCTGGGGACCCCTTGTAAATAATGACACACTCCCGGAGACTCCCTATAAACACTGACCCACTCCTGGGGACCCCCTGTAAATACAGACACACTCCCAGGGACACCCTATAAATACTGACACACTCCCGGGGACCCCTTGTAAATATTGACACACTCACGGAGACCCCCTGTAAGTACTGATACACTCTCGGGGCCCCTATAAATACTGACACACTCCCGGGGACCCCCTGTAAATACTGATACACAACCAGAGATCCCCTGTAAATACTGAAACACTGCTGGGGACCTCATATAAATACTGACACACTCCCTAAACCTCCTGGAAATTCTGACACACCCCTGGAGACCCCTACAAAGATTGATATACTCCTGGGTGTAGTACAAAGGGTTAAGAAAAGGGATATGCTAATATATGACGTAGATGATGATGTATCATTGATTTCAATCAGTCACGCGTTAGCCTCTCTGTCTCTGTCTCTCTCTATCTCTCTCTCTGGGAGAGAAAGAGAGAGATTGGAACACCATGCCCAGGAGCAACATGCCTACTCTGTAACCTCTTTAGATGTACTACTAATAAACAAATGTTAAGCAAATACCAGAATATGGCTATGGCTAACTAAGTACCATGCCTAGAGTCTAAGGAAAGAAGGAACATCACAGAACATGGTGGCAGCAGTGGAGGCATCAATCTAGAAAATATATCGGTGTTGTTGAAGGAACCACTTACGACTCGATGGAAGGAGGAGTCTCACTGGAGAGAGGTGACGTTGGTCGTACCTGGTGAGCAGTCCCTGCCCCTGTCCTGCCTGTTTGACTGCCTCGAGGACCTGCAGGGAGACTAGAAGTGGGAGTTATGGAAAGGCCATTTCCTTCGATATCGAGCAGCATTGGGCCTTCACATTAAAGATCAGAAGCACCAAGCCTGTTACTTTCTTTATGCTGTAGGTCCAGTAACAGACGACATTCTCCTGAGACAGGGAGTGGAGCCTTTATAGCCCGAAGCAAAACCTAGTAATAGGACGAGCACATTTTTAACCAAAAGTCCCAACAACCTGGGGAATTGATTGAGTTCTTTCTAACTGACCTATATTCTAGTTAGTTCTTGTAGATATGGGGCGCCGAAGGATGAGTTAATCTGTAATCGCATAGTTGTGGGCGTCCAATACGAAAAATTATCCGACTTTCTGCAGACCAAAGATGGCCTCACTTTAGATCATGCGGTCCAGTATGTAAGGCAGGCTGAGCGTAGAGAATTAGGCGTGACTCCAGGACTTCACAAGGCTCCATTGACTGGGTAGGCCCACGGAGAGCGGCCTCACCCACACGAAAGCCCGTCAAACCGGACAAAAGGGCAGGAAACGCCACACAGGCAGCCATTTTGTGATGCTTGCGTTGTGGCGTGAGAAGCCAACTCAGGAATGCCTAGCAGTGGGTGCAGAATGCTTCCTGGGTGACAGAACAAGATATTTTAAGCGTTTCTGCAAACCAAATGAATTCATTTGAGGTAGGAGACAAGAAAATATTTATGAAACACACTCCATCCAAGCAATGGGACATCAAGAAAAAGACAAAATTACAAGAGTTCCTAGGGGTAGTTATAGCCTCAGTCCAGACTATTGGTCAGTTACAGTGGAAATTCAAGGCTTTGATGCCACCTTTAAAATCGATACTGGAGCTGGTGTCAACATACTGGCAGATGATCTCAACTAGCTTCAGCCAATACCCTTTCGTCCATCAGCCATCAAATTAACAGGCCCAGGCACAAGAGACTTTCCAATTAAAGGCAGGATTATTGGGCCTCTTCATTGCAAGGGGCAAAAAATCTTTGATTCTGAAACAAAAACAAAAATAGCTGGAAAAACTCAACAGGTCTGACAGCATCTGCGGAGAAGAACACAGTTAACGTTTCGGGTCCGTATGACTCTTCATCAGAACTAAAGAAATATAGAAATGTGGTGAAATATAAGCTGGTAGAGAGGGGTGGGACAGGTAGAGCTGGATAGAGGGCCAGTGATAGGTGGAGGCAAGGAAGAGATTGCCAAAGATGTCGTAGACAAAAGGACAAAGGGGTGTTGACGGTGGTGATATTATCTAAGGAATGTGCTAATGGGGACATTAAGGGTAGAAAGCAGGACAAACAAGTGGCAGATGGCCCTAGTGGGGGTGCGGTGGGGGGGAAAGGGATCGAAATGGGCTAAAAGGTGGAGATAAAACGATAGATTCAAAAATAGGTGGGAAAAGAAAAATATATTTTAAAAATATAAATTATTGGAAAAAGGGGGGATCGGAAAGGGGGTGCGGATGGAGGAGAGAGTTCATGATCTGAAGTTGTTGAACTCAATATTCAGTCCGGAAGGCTGTAAAGTGCCTAGTTGGAAGATGAGGTGCTGTTCCTCCAGTTTGCGTTGAGCTTCACTGGAACATTGCAGCAGGCCAAGGACGGACATGTGGGCATGAGAGCAGGGTGGAGTGTTGAAATGGCAAGCGACAGGGAGGTCTGGGTGATGCTTGCGGACAGACCTAAGGTGTTCCGTAAAGCGCTCACCCAGTCTGCATTTGGTCTCTCCAACGTAGAGGAGACCACCAGCCTCTGCATTCCAAGGAAAGACCAAATGTCTTTTTTTTGTTTCAGATTTCCAGCATCGGCAGTATTTTGCTTAAATTTTTGATTCTCTCTATGTTATCCACAATCAGCACACATCCTTATCGAGTGGCAATGTTGGCATGCTTCTAGAAATCCTGGAAAAACCAAATGCTGCCCAGCATTTAAACGACTCACTGTCATTCATACAACAATCTTCAACCGTTTTAGAGCCAGTGGCTCTTCAGCCTACAGCAGCTCAGGGGATTTATTCAGTCAGCAGTAAGTTCCTTCCTTTCACAGAGACACCATTTGCTAGACCCCGGGCAGAGATTGAAGTTATGAATCTCTCAGTTCTTCATGAAGTCAGGCCAGAGGTGGAGGATACAGAAGGCACTGCAGCAGATGGTGACCATCCCCATGGAGACCTGCTGGACCTGAACTGGCTCTTTCCTGAAGAAAGCGACGAGGAAGAAGCCATTGCAGCACTGAGTGATCTGTTGGAGGATGAGGACCTAGAGGTTGGTCTGTCTTTCCAATCGATAGACGCACCATACGAAGTCTCTGTTCTTGTACAGCATTCCGATCTTTGTTCCACTGAATCTACCAATGCACTAGCTGGTCTATCGCTGGTTGTCCATGAAGAGTCTGTCAGAGAGATTACTTTGGCTGAGTCCATGTTAGAATCCATAGAGTATCACACTGCCAAAGAGTTGTTATTTCCAAGAGTGAAAGTCAAGTGACGCCCTTACTTTAGCCCTAGCTGAAAACCTTCTTCCCTTTAGAGCTGGAGATCAGCAAAGAAACTGCAGCAGCATCTTTAGCACTTCTGAAGCAGCAGAATCCGGCACAGCAAATCTTGGCCCTGAGTTGATTGTCCACAGCAAATTCATCCCGTTACAGAGGATGATGTCTTGTCCCCATATCCCCAGCAATACTTCCTATTGCCTAGAGTGGAGCAGCCTCACACAGAGAAAAGTGTGGTTCTCTTATCACTGCCTACAGAAAGTAGACAGTCCTTCTGAAATATCATCAGGAAATCATCTCTTCATCATTTCCTGGAAGGTTTACAATAATAATGTCATTTTTTTCCGTCATCTATTTACATTATTCAATATCTTTCCAGTCTCCAACGCACCAGTGACTGCGTAGCCCCTGTAAATACTGATAGACTCCTGGTGACCCCTGTAAATATTTGCACACTCCTGGGGATGCCCCTGTAAATACTGACATAGTCCTTGGGACTCCTGTAATTACTGACACATGCCCCGGGCACCCCCTGTAAATACTGACACACTCCCCTGGGGACCCGCTGCAAATACTGACACACACTCGGGGACCCCCTGTAAATACTGACACACTCCTCAGGGAGCCCCTGTAAATACTGACACACCCCCTGGGGACAACCTGTAAATACTGGAACACTCCCTGGGGATCCCGTGTAAACACTGACACACTCCCTGGGGACCCTGTGTAAATACTGACACAGCCCCTGGGGACGACCTGTAAATACTGACACACTCCCTGGGGACCCCCCTGTAAATACTGACACAGTCCCCGGGGACCCCTTGTAAATACTGACGCACTCCCGGAGATCCCCAGTAAATACCGATACACTCCCAAGGACCCCCCTGTAAATACTGATGCACTCCTGGGGATCTTCTGTAAACACTGACACACTCCCCAGGACACCCTGTAAATACTGACACATTCCTGAGGACTGCTACTAACACAACCTTGGGGATCCCCTGTAAATACTGACACACCCTTGGTGCCTATTTAAAATTTACATAGTGCTGGGGGCCTTCTTTCAATATATACCCCCTCCCAGGCTCCCTGTATTTACACCACCGGACGTTGTGAAGCGCTTTGCACACTCTTAGGTGTTGACCTGTAGCCATGTGCTCTGACATAAGGATCTCGTGAGGTACCAATCCCTTGCCTGGTGACCAATGACTGAATGCTTCCTCTTACAGAAGCAAAATACTGTGGTTGCTGGAAACCTAAAATCAAAACAAAACTGCTTGAAATCCTCAGCAGGTCAGGCAGCACCCAAGGAGAGAGAAACAGAGTTAACGTTTCAGGTCAAGAATACCTTTCATTCTGAAGGTCATTGCAACTTGAAATGTTAACTCTGTTTCTGTCCATAATGCTGCCTGACGTGCTGAGTATTCCCAGCACTTAATGTTTTTATTACCGAATATTTCCTGTTCCTCGGATGTCACTCTGCTTCTTCCTCCTTGCTGATGCCCTGCCTTTCACTTGGTGTTCCAGCTCCACAAACTATTTAAACCCCTTATGAACATATGCATTTGGAGCAAGCCCCTCAAGCTTGCTCTGCCATTCAATAAGATCATGGTTGATCTGATTGTAACCTCAACCCACATTCCCACCTACCCTGATAACCTTTAACTCCCTTGCTTATCAAGAATCTATCTACCTGTGCTACAAAAATATTCAAAGACTCTGCTTCCACCGCCTTTCGAGGAACAGAGTTCCAAAGACTCATAACTCTCTGAGAGAAAGAAATTCTCCCCACCTCTGTCTTAAATGAGCGGCTCCTTATTTTTAAACAGTGACCCCGAGTTCTAGAGTCTCCCACATAAGGAAACATCCTTTCCACATCCACCCTGTCAAGACCCCTCAGGATCTTAAAGGTTTCAATCAAGTTGCCTCTTACTCTTCTAAACTCCAGTGGATAAAGACAAACCTGTCCAACTTTTCTCATAAGACAGCCTACCCAATCCTAGTATTAGTCTAGTAAACCTTCTCTGAACTGCGTCTAATGCATTTACATCCTTCCTTAAATAAGGAGATTAATACTGTACACAGTATTCCAGATGTTGTCTCACTAGCGTCTTGTACAACTGAAGCATAACCTCCCTACTTTTGTATTCAATTGCTTTCGCAATAAATGATAAAATTTTATTAGCTTTCCTAATTACCTGCTGTACCTGCATACCAGCCTTTTGTGATCCATGCACTAGGACATCCAAATCCCTCTGAATCTCAGAGCTCTGCAATCCCTCATCATTTAGATAACATGCTTCTTCTTTATTCTTCCTGCCAAAATGGACAATTTCACATTTGCCCACTTAATACCGCATTTGACATATCTTTGCCCATTCACTCAACCTATCTAAGTCCCTTTGTAGCCTCCTTCCGTCTTCTTCACAACTTACTTTCCTAACTATCTTTGTGACATCAGCAACTTTAGCAACCATTCCTTTGATCCCTTTATCCAAGTTGTTTTATAAATTGTAAAAAGTTGAGACCCCTGTGGCACACCACTCGTCACATCCTGCCAACTAGAAAAGGACCCATTTATGGCTGCCCTCTGTTTCCTGTTTGCAAGCCAATCTTCTAACCATGCCAATATGTTACCCCCTATACCATGAGCTTTTATTTTCCATAATAACCTTTGATGTGGCACCTTATCAAATGCCTTCTGCAAATCTAAGTACCATACACCCACAGCACATGTGACTTCTTCAAAGAACTCCAATAGACTGGTTAAACATGATTCCCCTTTCACAAAACCATGTTAACTCTGCCTGATTGTCTTGAATTTTTGTAAGTGCCCTGCCATAACATCCTTCATAACAGCCTCTAACATTTTCCTTGTGACAGATGTTAAGCTAACTGGCCTGTAATTTCCTGCTTTCTGTCTCCCTCCCTTTTTGAATAAAGGAGTTACATTTGCTATTTTCTAATCCAATGGAACCTTCTCTGATCTAGGGAATTTTGGAAAATTAAAACCAACACATCAACTATCTCACTAGCCACTTCTTTTAAGACCCTAGTGTTATAGTCCCAGCTGATGTTAATAACGGATAAGCCAGATCCCAGGGTGGAACCCGGCTTGATAGATCCTAACTTTTATTTTTGTTTAGAAACATAGAAATATAGAAACTACTGAACAGAGTCACAGGAGTCAGCTGATGAACTTGAAACAAAAGAATAGAACATTTATTAAACACAAAAAGCTGAACTACATTACAATACTCCTTCACCCTGAACTATACCTCTACAGACATATACAGATTCGTAAGTTTAACACAAGTTGCAAAAGCTATCTTATACTCTAATGTTCATAGTAAGTACACCGTCCGTGCAAACCAATAGGTGACCTGTGGTCAGGCACACCATAGTCTGAAACCAAGTGACAGATGCCACCCCAAACAGATGCTATAGATCCCTCATCAACTCCCCCACCAGATGTTTGTCATGCCGTGAGCCAGCCGGTCTCACTGAACTCCGTCTTCCACATGAGGGTTTCCAATCTCCACTTTCAAAGAACCTGCTTTGGAATCTTCTCCCAAGCTTTACTCGGACGCCTTCCACAGGGGTCCACCTCCAGGGTTTCAAACCCTCCTTCCCCTGGATTGCCACGTGCATTCAAGCTTTGCCTTCCATGCACTGTCTCTCAGATGTCCAGCAGTGCATGCAGAACACCACTGCTTCACATGCCCATAGTAAGGAGTCACCAATCTGTGGCTGTCTCCTCAGATCTTCTGGCTTCTTGAAAGCCTATTTTGCTTTAAGTCTGCGTCCTGCAGCTTTCTCCCTTTAAGCTCGGAGCCTTCCTCTGCTCCTCACTCTTAACTTCACTTAACAGGACCTGTTCAAGATTTCAGTTTTTTACTTTGACTAGAAGGTCTTCTTGGGGCCCTTCCTTTCTGTCCCACTCCTTGGCTTTGGGGCCTCTCTGTTCTTTTGGGAAATCTGCTCTCTGCAGTTCCATCTGCTGTATCCAGCTTCTCCTGGCTTCTGGTTTCAACTGAACTAAAAAAGTGCTGTTCTGTTTCTCCCTGTTTCTGTGGGCCCCCTGTTGCTAGGCAACAGTCCAGTTTTCTACTTCAAGAGTCATAAAACCTCATTAAAAATGCAGGTTATACCAACAAACCCACAGGCTTGCAGGTAACTTTTAAAATGAAACTAAAACTCAAGTTCTCCACTTTCTGAACACCAGTATAGAAGCACAAATTAAACTTAAACTTAACACCCACAAATATGAATATAACTTACTTAAATTATCTCTAGTTCCTAACACTAGTATGAAGCCCATCAGGACCCAGGGTATTGTCAGCCCGCAACTCCAACAATTTGCTCAGTACCACTTCCCTGGTGATTGTAAGTTTCCTGAGTTTCTCTTTCTCTTCCATTTCCTGAGTTATAGCAATTTCTAGGATGTTACTTGTATCCTCTATAGTGTAGACTGGTGTGAAATACCTGTTCAATTCATCTGCCATCTCCTTACTTTCTATTATTAATTCCACAGACACATGTTCTATAGGACCAATGCTCACTTTGTTAACTCTCTTCTTACTTAAATATCTACAGAAACTCTTACTATCCATCTTTATATTACTAGCTAGCTTTCTTTCATACTCTATTTTTTCCCTCCTTATTCGTCTTTTTGTCATTCTGTGCTGTTCTTTATATTCTGTCCAATCTTCTGACCTGCACCCGTCTTTGTGCAATTATATGCTTTTTCCTTAAGTTTGATACTTCAACTTTTTTAGTTAACCACGGATGATGGGTCCTCCCCTTGGAATTTTTCTTTCTTATTGGAATGTATCTATTCTGTGTATTCTGAAATATCTATTTAAATGTCTGCCACTGCACCTCTACTGACCTATCCCTTAACCTCATTTGCCAGTTCACTTCAGCTAGCTCCATTTTCATGGCCTCATAATTGCCCTTATTTAAGTTTAAAATACTAGCCTTGGACACACTCTTCTCTCCCTCAAACTGAATGTAAAATTCAATCCTATTGTGATCACTGCTACCTAGGAGCGCCTTCACTATGAGGTCATCAGTCAATCCTATCTCAATGCACAATACCAAGTCTAGCACAGTCTGCTGTCTGACTTGCACCAGAACATGCCGTTCTAAAAAACTATCCTGAAAACAGTTTATGAACTCCTCATCGATGCTACCTTTCCAGTCTATATGTAAATTAAAATCCCCCATGATCATCACCATACCTTTCGGACAAGCTCCCATTATTTCTTCCTTTATACTCTGCCCTACCATGCAGTTACAGTTAGGGGCCCTGTATGCCACTTCCACAAGAGATTCTTGGTTTTATCATTTCTCATCTCTACCCAAACTGCTTCTATGTCCTGGTTTCCTGAACGTAGCTCATCCCTCTCTAATGTACTAATACTATCCTTAATTAACAGAGCTACCCCTCCACCTTTGCCTCCTGTCCTTCCTAAATGTCACATACCCTTCAATATTTAGGTCCCAATCAATGTCATCCTATCGTCATGTCTCTGTAAAGGCTATCAGATTGTACTTATTTATTTCGATTTATGCTATCAGTTCAACTGTTTCGTTCAAATGCTGCTTGCCTTCAGATACAGAGCCTTTAGTTTTGTCCTTTTATTATTTTTGTAACGTCTAGCCTTATCCGCTGATTTACTCTTAGATTTGTACCCTCTGTCACAGAATCACAGATTCACACAGTGCAGAAGAGGCCCTTCGGCCCATCGAGTCTGCACTGACATGTGAGAAACACCTGACCTACCTACTTAATCCCATTTACCAGCACTTGGCCCATAGCCTTGAATGTTATGATGTGCCAAGTGCTCATCCAGGTACTTTTTAAAGGATGTGAGGCAACCCGCCTCCACCACCCTCCTAGGCAGTGCATTCCAGACCATCACCACCCTCTGGGTAAAGACGTTTTTCCTCACATACCTCCTAAACCTCCTGCCCCTCACCTTGAACTTATGTCCCCTTGTGACTGACTCTTCAACTAAGGGGAACAGCTGCTCCCTATCCATGCCCCTCATAATCTTGTACACCTCGATCAGGTCGCCTCTTCTCTGCTGTAATGAAGACAACCCAAGTCTATCCAACCTCTCTTCATAACTTAAATGTTTCATCCCAGGCAACATCCTGGTGAATCTCCTCTGCACCCCCTCCAGTGCAATCACATCCTTCCGATAATGTGGCGACCAGAACTGCACACAGTACTCTAGGTGTGGCCTTACCAAGGTTCTATACAACTCCAACATGACTTCCCTACTTTTGTAATCTATACCTCGATTGATAGAGGCAAGTGTCCCATATGCCTTTTTCACCACCCCAGTAACATGCCCCTCCGCCTTCAGAGATCTATGGACACCCACGCCAAGGTCCCTTTGTTTCTCAGAACTTCCTAGTGACATGCTGTTCATTGAATACTTCCTTGTCAAATTACTCCTTCCAAAGTGTATCACCTCACACTTTTCAGGGTTAAATTCCATCTGCCACTTATCTGCCCAATTGACCATCCCGTCTATATCTTCCTGTAGCCCAAGGCACTCGACCTCAATGTTAATCACCTGGCCAATCTTTGTGTCATCCGCAAACTTACTAATCCTACCTCCCACATATTCATCTATGTCGTTTATATAAATGACAAATAATAGGGGACCCCGCACAGAGCCGTGTGGTACGCCACTGGCTTCTAGTCACTCAAGCATCCTTCTGTCATCACCCTCTGTCTCCTACAACTAAGCCAATTTTGAATCCACCTTATCAAATTACCCTGTATCCCTTGTACATTTGCCTTCTTTATAAGTCTCCCTTGTGGGACCTTGTCAAAGGCTTTGCTGAAATCCGTATAAACTACATCAACAGCACTACCCTCATCTACACACCTGGTCACCTCCTCAAAAAATTCAATCAAATTTGTTAGGCATGACCTCCCTCTGACAAAGCCATGCTGACTATCCCTGAACAAACCTTGCCTCTCCAAGTGGAGATAGATTCTCTCCTTCAGAATTTTCTCCTGTCATGGTCTGTTTATCGTTTCCCATATTAGTACCTTTCTTTCCAGCCTTGTCTCTACTCTGGTTTACCACATCTTCCCAAATTTGATCCCTTGCACCCCCACTCCCCCATTTAGTTTTAAATCCTCTCTACTTCCTTAGTTATGCAACTCGCTAGAACACCAGCCTCAGCATGGCTCAGGTATAGGATGTCTTAACAGTGCAGCCCCCACTTTCCCCAGCACTGGTGCCAGTGCCCTTGAACTGGAACACACTTCTCCTTCTTGGGAGTGAATCTCCCAAACCTATGACCTCAGCCACCTAGAAGGACAAGGCCCCAACCCAAGTCACTCGCCACCCTGACCTGGAAATATATCGGCCGTTCCTTCACTATCACTGGGTCAAAATCCTGGAACTCCCTCCCTAACAGCACTGTGGATGTACCTACACCACATGGACTGCAGCAGTTCAAGAAGGTAGCTCACCACCACCGTCTCAATTAGGGATGGGCACCAAACACCTGCCTTGCTTGTGACACCCAAATTTAAGATTAACTTAAAGAATAATTTTTTGAAAAGCTACCTGTGCTGGAGCCTGCAACTGTCAGACCTGAGTGACCAAGGGCACTATGAGGTGCTAGATTAGCTCTGCCACTGTGAGTTTTGGCACGTTCTCAAGGGCTACCTACAGAGACAGAAGAGGAATATGTGTTAGAATGTGAACTGCAACACCACTTTCAACCAGGAAATTGTTTTTTCAACATTCTTGCACATGAGCATCACTGGCAAGGCCAGAATTTGGTGATGAGCCGCCTTCTTGAACCACTGCAGTCCATGTGGTGTGGGTGCACCCACAGTGCTGTTAGGGAGGGAGTTCCTGGATTTTGACCCAGCGACAGTGAAGGAACGGCGATATATTTCCAAGTCAGGATGGCGAGTGACTTGGAGGGGAACTTCCAGGTGGCGATGTTCCCATCAATCTGCTGCCCTTGTCCTTCTAGGCGGTAGAGGTCAAGGGTTTCAAGAAGGTAGCTCACCGCCACCTTCTCAAGGGCAATTAGGGATGGGCAATAAATGCTGGCCTAGCCAGTGATGCCCACATCCCATGAATAAATTTTTTAAAATTACACGCAGCGCTGTGGATGTACAAATGTCCACTTACCCTCAGAGTTGAGATTCGAGCCATTAGCAATTATTTTTCTTTAATGTGCACCTTGTTTGAGCAGATGCTGACAAGGTAAGACCCATGATGCTTGATAGACCCTGCTCAGTCTGTTGATTGTATGAACAGTGCTGGGACCTCTAGATCATTAAGCAGGAATTCTTTGAAGCAGCATCTCTTTATTTTGAAATCCTGCTTTATTCAACCTAGGGCTGGATTTTCAATTGCCTGTGGGGGTGGGAAGGGGCACGGATGTGGTTTGAAAACTGCGCTCACGGAGGGTGGCACTGGATCCCACGGCCTTTAATTAACGTAATCTTTAATTAACGTAAATAGTAGGCCAATAAATCAACCCAGTGTATGAGATGAACCCAATTTTCCAGCCTCAAAAATCATGTTTTTGCATATACCTTGGCATATAAGTCAACCCCGGCTTTTCAGCCACGCATCAATAGTCAGCCTCAATTTTTCACCCTGATCTCTTATAACTGAGCAAGGGATCAAGCAAGCAATACGGGTTGTGTTGCAAAGGTATATGGGAGATTAAAACATGCCCACTCTTTGCGTTGGATGCTGATGACATTTCAAAATGGTGGCCACCCACACCAGTGGATCACTTTCATACTTGGCATAGAAGTCAATCCCCGCTTTTGGAGGGATTTTTTGAGGCTTCAAAGGGCGACTTATACGCTGACATCCATGGTATCAGCCGTTTAAGCTCCTTGAGGAGCTTGTTTAAGGGACTTGTCTGGAACAGGATGGGATTTTCAATCTCTTTTCCTGATGAAGCCAAACAGTCTGGGTACATTAGTGCACAGCTGTCAGGGATACCCTGGGCAAAAGAAAAATTGTATCCATCTGTGTCTTTTTGTGAACTTTGAGGGGTCAATTAGTTCTGGGCCGAGTGCTGTACCTCGACTGGCTGTCCATGGCCACTTTGCACTATCTTTATCCTTCTGGCCTTTAAGTAGCTGCCTGCTCTCTTCGGCAGGGGACAGCAGCAGCCCCAAAAATGGCTGCCGCCTGCTTTTGCTGCTGGCACCTGACAGGCAGCTCAGACCCCCTGGAAGCACTTGGCACCTCTAGTGGAGTGCTGGGCTCACCTCCTGTCCAATCGGCCTATTTACATTCAAAAATAACGTGGATAGAGCAATGCAGTAGTGGCAGGGGATCAGGACCCAAAATTCATCCAGGTGTCAGATTCCAGACCCCTCCCTTTAAAATCTGGCCCCTGGTTTCTGTTAGTAGATCAATTATTTTATCACCTTATCACCAACAGCTCACTGTATTTTGAAATTCAGTCAATTAAAAGCTGAGCCATGGAACATTGTTCCAAGTCCTTCCTGATGTGGGATTCAATGATGACATCCTCTCCAGAGTTAGGATTAAAATGTCCTTTAAGAGCTGATTATTCCAATGCTCCAGCAATTGAACAACACAAAGCACAGTCGGATAAACATCTTGATCATTGCATGAGTGATGGGCAGCTGGGTTTCACTTTACTGCCTCATGAAACAATGTCACAATGTTCTCGATATGTTGCATGTTTTATTTTTGAATATAATTTGTTTAAAGTTTACAGCTATATGGAAATAAGTTGGGTAAAATGTAAATCAGTGTCAAGATCACAAGATGAGGAACTTTCTGTGGCCATTTTAATTCTTCCTTCCAGAACAACACTGTAACTCCCCCCGCCGTTGCTGAATTGACCTGTTTCTTAAATCATCCCAGAGACCTTTGGGTCAGAATTTCCCCTTCAAACAGGGAAGCATGGAGTCGGATCATTTCCCGACCTCCTGCTTCTGAGTTCTGAAACTCAGCACATTCACACATCTTCCAGAGCCAGGGTCGGACCTCCCAAAGCAGGCCCAAGGTGGCAATGGAGGCGGGTAGATGACGAGGCCGGTAGGTTATAAGGCCCGGCTGTGTTCACTGGGACATTGGTCCAGTTCTCTGCATGGTTTTTATGCCCCCTAGCCCTCACCCCTCAATCCTCCTCATCCACACATACGCTCCCATGTTCCCTCCATACTCCACATGACCCCCACACCCCATGCCCCCTCCATACCCCATGATGCCTCCATACCCACTCCATACCCCCATGGCCGGCCATGCCTCCATGCATCTTCCATAACCTCATGCCCCCTTCAAGCCCCCTCCATAACCCCATGTCCCCCATAACCTCATGCCCCCTCCATACACCCCTCCATAACCCTATAGTCCCTCCATAACCCCATGATGCCTCCATAACCCATGCTCCCCCCATAACCCTGTGATGCCTCCATATCCCCTTCATACCCTATACCCCCTCCAAAACCCTACGCCCCCTCCATACCCCATGCACCTATAATCCCCATGCCCCCTCCATACCCCAATGCCCCCTCCATAACACCATGTCCCCTCCTTACCCCCATGTCCTCATAACCCCAAACCTTCTCCATATCCGCATTCCCCCTCCATAACCCCATGTCCCCTCCATAACCCCATGTCCCCTCCATACCCCCATGTCCTCATAACCCCTGTGCCTTCTCCATATCCCCATTCCCCCTTCATAACCCCATGCTCCCTCCTTACCCCCTCCATTAAACTGCCCCCCGTTCCATACCCCCATGACTCCTCCATACCCGAGGGATGAGAGTGGCCAAAGGCAGAAACGATCTGAAATTTTTTTTGTAGCAATGAATTGTGTAATTAGTGCACTTCATATGATCTGTATTGATTGCAAATGCTTCTAGGCCACTTCAGAATGGATGGAATTATTAGACTGCAAGTGGATAGAATAATTAGTTTTCCCTTTGTTTACCTTCGATTACCAGTTATGCTTTTGTATAAAATCACCAAAATAACCTCAACATTTCAACATTCAGTGCAGTTAGTGCATGTAATGCAGGGTGAAGTCCATACTAACAACAGAACATGACCTTGAAAATGATACATAAAGCTTTCAGTGTCGAAGTTTTTTACAAACACTACTCCAATTGACTGGCTTGCGTTTGCCTTTTAACAGTTCTTAGGTATAAAGGGAGAGACCCAAATCCTTCATACCACTCAAGAAAAACTTGCATCTGCATTTAATATAGAAAAAAAGTGCTTGTCAGGTCATGCAGTACTTCTACTTTAATTGTATTCTAATAGCTGCAAGTAATAAGGCACTATTGATATAAATAACTGAACTGAACTTTCTTTACTATTGCAGAAAGATGGAGAGATGACATAATTTAGATATTAAAATAAAAATCATGGAAGGCATTGAAAATGTAGATATTAGAGTATCAAAAAGAATTCCAACCACAGAACATGACTACAAAATTAGCACCCACCTTCACTCACAAAGCATTTGCTGCTGTGTCAATTAACCTTTTCAATAACCTGCATGCACAGAGATTGCCAACAATGCAAACAAAGACACGATGGTAAAATACTCTGTGAAACATTCTGCTGGGTGATGAGTGGCTTCTGGAAGACAGATGTTCATAGTTAAGTTGGGTTAAAAAGTTGGATTCACACTCAATTGCTGGAAAGAAATTTCAAGAGAAAAATTCAAAGCAACTGCGATGTTGGCCCATATGCATTTCTTGCAAATCTTGTTATCTTTTATGAGTATTTCATAGCAAGACAAATCAGCAATTTTCATTTATTCTTTCATGGGATGTGGGCTTCTCTGGCTGGGCCAGCATTTATTGCCCATCACTCGTTGCCCTTGAGAAGGTGGTGATGAGCTGCCTTCTTGAACCACTGCAGTCCATGTAGTGTAGGTACACCCACAGTGCTGTTAGGGAGGGACTTCCAGGATTTTGACCCAGCGACGGTGAAGGAACGGTGATATATTTCCAAGACAGGGTGGCGTGTGCCTTGGAGGGGACATGCAGGTGGCAGTGTTTCCATGGGCGAAATTTTACGGCAGCGGGATTTTACATTCTCGCCGAAGCGAGTGAAGTTTAGAATGTCTCGCCGCATTTTCCGGCCCTGCCCCCTGCCGAAACGAGGCCGTAAAATTCTGCCCCATGTGTCTGCTGCCCTTGTCCTTCTAGGTGGTAGAGGTTGCAGGTTTGGGAGGTGCTGTCAAAAGAGATTTGGTGAGTTGCTGCAGTGCATCTTGTAGATGGTGCACACACTGTTGCCACTGTGCATCATTGATGGAGGGAGTGAATGTTTGTGGATGGGGTGCCAATCAAGTGGGCTTCTTTGTCCTGGATGGTGTCCAGCTTCTTGAGTGTTGTGGGAGCTGCAAGTGGGGAGTACTCCATCACACTGTGACTTGTGTCTTGTAGATGGTGGGCAGGCTTTGGGGAATGAGGAAGTGAATTACTCTCCACAGAATTCCCAGCTCCTGACCTGCTCTTGTAGCCACAGTATTTATTTGGCTGGTCCAACTCAGTTTCTGGTCAATGGTAACCGCCAGGATGTTGATAGTCGGGGACTCAGCAATAGTAATGCCATTGAATATCAAGAGAAGAGGGTTAGATTCTCTCTTGTTGGAGATGGTCATTGCCTGGCACTTGTGTGGCGTGAATGTTACTCGCCACTTATCAGCCCAAGTCTGGATATTGTCCAGGTCTTTCTGCATATGGACATAAACTGCTTCAGTATTTGAGGAGTCGCAAATGGTGCTGAACATTGTGCAATCATCAGTGAACATCCCAATTTCTGACCTTATGATGGGAGGAAGGTCATTGATGAAGCAGCTGAAGATGGTTGCGCCTTGGAACTACCCTGAGTAACTCCTGCAGCAATGCCCTGCTACTGAGGTGATTGACCTCCAACAACCACCTCCTTTCTTCCTTTGTGCGAAGAATGACTCCAATCAGCAGAGAGTTTCCCCATTGACTTCAATTTTGCCAAGTTTCCTTGATGCCACAATCAGTCAAATGCTGCCTTAATGTCACTCTCACTTCCCCTCACATTCAGCTCTTTCGTCCAAGAGACCAAGGCTGTAATGAGATCAGGAGCTGAGTGGCCCTGGCGGAACCCAAACTGAGAGTTAGTGAGCAGGTTATTGCTGAGCAAGTGCCACTTGATAGCACTGTCAATGACACCTCCCATCACTTTATTGATGATCGAGGGAGGCTGGTGGTGAGGTAATTGGCCAGGTTGGATTTGTCTTGTCTTTTGAGGGTAGGACATACCTGGGCAATTTTCCACATTTGCCAGTGTTGTAGCTGTACGTGAACAACATGGCTAGGTGTGCGGCTAGTTCTGGAGCACAAGTCATCAGTACTATTGCTGGAATATTGTCAGGGCCCATAGCCTTTGCACTATCCAGTGCCTTCAGCCATTTCTTGATATCAGGTGGAGTGAACTGATTTGGCTGAAGACTGGCATCTGTGATGCTGGGACCTATGGAGGAGGCCGAGATGGACCATCCACTCGGCTCTTCTGGCTGAAGATGGCAGAATTTTTTTGATCTGACCCATTGGTTGTGGGATTGCTTAGCTCTGTCTATCGCATGCCACGTCCGCTGTTTAGCATGCAAGTAACCCTGTGTCGTAACTTCACCAGGTTGACACCTCCTTTTTCAATATGCCTGGTGCTGCTCCTGGCATGCCCTCTTGCACTCTTCATTGAACCAGGGTTGATCCCTTGGCTTGATAATGATAGTAGAGTGAGGGTATTTTAATTTTTCATGGGATGCAGACACTGCCAGCTAGGCCAGCATCTGTTTCCCTTCCTGGATGTGCCGGCCCATGAGGTTACAGGTTGCGGTCGAATACAATTCTGCTGTCGCTGATGGCCCACAGCACCTTATAGATGCATAGTTTTGAGCTGTTAGATCTGTACTGAATCCCATTTAGCACGATGGTAGTGCCACACAACACGATCCTTAGTGTAAGGATGGGACTTTGTTTTCACAAGGACTATGCGGTGGTCACTCCTACTTACACCACAGGTAGAGTGGTGAATGCACCAGAACTATCTGCATTGTGGTAATGCTGTTAAGAGCACAGTTACACTGTTCAGCCTATGTCCTTACAGGGAGATTCAAGATTACCAAGCAGCACTTTGTATATAGTTCTGCTGAAGGGTCATGAGGACTCGAAACGTCAACTCTTTACTTCTCCGCCGATGCTGCCAGACCTGCTGAGTTTTTCCAGGTAATTCTGTTTTTACTTTGTATAGCAAATTGGAATGACAAGCAAATCAGGATGAACAGGAACAGAGATCTGAGGGCAAATCAATGCTATAATAATGTCAACTGCTAGGTCCATTTCACGGCTGATTGCAGGAGCTAGTGAACAGCAATGTCACACATCCTGAGAACCATGGTACTGATTTGTAGTGGCAAGCACTGAAAAGTAAACAGCAACTTGTCCATTGAGCAGGAGAGCTCAGCTCTCACTGAAACTCTAACATTCGGTATAATCGTCAGAACAGAAAACATTGAAACTACACGGTTAAGCCCAAAGGGAACTGGCAAATTTGATGCTCCAAGACCATGACCTGCCCTCACAACCAAAAACATTAATAATGTCCAAACTGTCTGAAAGGCATCAGACCTGGAAATGTAAAACTATTCTAATGTTGAGTGTCCAAAACACAAATAACAATTGTCGAGGTGCCAGTTGCCTCCAGTGAGGGGCCAGATGATGAGAAATTCATGGAGCTGTTTGAGCCTCTCCAGACCAGCTGCTCACTGGGCTCTGATTTACTGGATGGAGGCTCCTTTAAGGGGGCCCGGACCCCTCCTTCCATGGACCAGTGGCTCCTTTATGGGCACCAGACTGAGGCCAGGACCCCCAATCCTCCCATTAACCAGCACTTTTGCAAATTTTCTCCATTTCTCAACTCCCTTCAAACTCATCCGGGCTCTGTCACTGCGAAAGGCGAGAGGACAGCTAAGGACCCCAGTCCTGTCTGCTGGGCCCAGGCTGCTGCGAGGCTGAGTGGTGGCTCCCCTGGCCTGCTCCCAGCGTTGTTACTGGTGGAGATTTTCTGAATCTTCTGACACTCCCCGCCTTCCTTCTTCGCTTCTTCTCCTCAGCCTCCTGGAGGATGTCAAACACGTCGAACTTGTCATCCAGCAGCCAGTTGAAAAGTGATTGGTGACGGCTCGGACTGAAAGTCTCCTGTACGGCAGCAGCTGGACCGGCCAGGATAACTGCCCCTCGACCTGCAATCACAGATTCCCCTCCCTCCCATCCTTGCTGCCCCTCCAATCACAGATTCTGTTTCTGGAGAGCAGGAGGGAAGGAACCTGTGGTAGGTAGAGTTGGAGCAGTGAGTGCGGGAGAGACAGAATCTGAGCAGCTCTATCTCTTCCGTGTTCACTGGTCCTCCAGTCACAATACTTTTTTATTCATTTATGGGATGTGGACATCACTGGCTAGGTCAGCATTTATTACCCATCCCCAGTGCCCTAGTTCAGAGGGCATTTCAGAGTCAATCACATTGTTGTGGGTCTGGAGTCACATGTAGGCCAGACCAGGTAAGGGACAGCAGAGTTTTAACAACAATTTACCATGGTTTCATGATCATCATTAGACTTTTAATTCCAGATTTTTAAAAATTGAATTCAAATTCCACCATCTGCCATGGCGGGATTCAACCCCAGGTCCCCAGAGCATTACCCTGGGTCTCTGGATTACCACTCCAGCGACAATACCACTACACCATCGCTTCCCCAGTCAGTCAAATCTGCAGTCAGTTCCCATTCTCACTGACTTACAGCTGAGTTGTGATTCTTTTTAAGCCACATACGTTGGATTAGCCCCGAAGGTTGGAGCATATATTTAAAATGGTGGATTTCACTGTTGCGGCCAATCAGAACTGATGTGCCAACCAATCAGCACCCTTTTCTCCTGTAGTATAAATTGTTGTGATCATTTGAAATTTGGCATTCTTGTGTTTGTCCTGATGAGTGCAAGGTGAAAAGTACAACAATGATAAAACTGGACGGGTCACTCAGCAACAACCCTGGCATCAAATTTGAACATTGCAAAGGCACATCCAGCCCTCTCAGCCCTGCAAAGTTTTCCTCACTAACATCTGTGGACATGTGAACTAATTTAAAACATCGGTAAGACCACACACTTGAAGCACTGTGTGCAGTTTTCTGCTCCACACAATAGGGAGGACATTGAGGTAGGAACAGTGGAACGCAGATCCACTCAGATGGTGCCTGGTGTAAGGAAATTCAAAACGATGAAAGATTTGAAAAATTGAGGTTGTTTTCAATCCATCAGAGGAGATTAAGGGTGATTTGTTAATGTTTATGAAGGGTTGCGAGTGACAGCTAGAAACAGATACCATAATTTAGGAGTTTAGAACAAGGGGACACAAGTACAAGATAAAATGTAAGCTTTAGGACAAAAAGCAGTTATTTACTGATAGGTTGAGGATTACGTAGCTGGAGTTAGTGATTGAAATAGAGACCATGAATAAAATTTATCATAAAACCTGCATTTCCTGCCCCTTTCACAAACTCAGGATATCCCACAGTGCAATCAAAGTAATCATAAAATCATAGAATGGTTACAGCACAATTGTAGGAAATGAAGCAGCTGCTTTGTGCACAGAAAGCTCCCACAAACACTAGTGTGATAATGACCAGATAATTTGTTTTTGTGATGTTTGTTGAGGGATAAATATTGACCTGGACACTGGGGAGAACTCTCCTGCTTTGGAATAGCGGCCATGGGATCTTCTGTATCCACTTGATAGGGGAGAGAAAGCGTGGGTTTAACATCTCATCTGAAAGACGGCACCTTTGACAGTGCGGCACTCCCTCAGCACAGCTGAGACTTTCCTGTGAGTCTGTGGAGTGGGATTTGAATCCACAACCGCTGACTCAGACAGTGGTATACACTGAGCCACGGCTGACATTTACCAACATGTCAGGTGGGAGGTTAGAGGAAAGGGGGATGCGGGAACAGCAGGGGTGGAAATTAGGATAACTGCTCACGCGGAGATCAATCACTAGCCCGGGTTGGATGGGCTGAATGGACTCTTCCCACTTTGCAATTAAACTAATCTAGGCAGCAACTTTCACACCTGAGAACAATAAATCATAATTTACCATTATAATTCCTAATCTAATTTACATTTGGAAGCCAGTCCCCTGGGCTATTCCTGTCTTTATCTGGTTACCGGGGTAATATTCAGCTGCCCTGCGGTGTCCTGCTCCTCCTGTATCCCACAATCCCTCATGGGGAGGTCTGGGAGGGGGCGAGCTCCTCTATCTTCTTGCTGACTCGCTCATCTTTGGCGTAGGAGGAGTGCCAGGTCCTCCAGCTGGTGCTGGGGCACTTCCTGCTCCTGCCCCTTCCCCACCTCCCCTTCCCTTCCTGCCCACCTCGCCTCTCCCCCTCCCCTCCCCCTCCCCCTCCCAACCCCCTCCCCAAGCCCCTCCCCCTAAGCCTCTCCCCCTCTCAAACCCCGCCCCCTAATCCCCTCCCCTCCACTTAACATTCTCCTCCCCCTCCCTCTCCCCTCCCCCCTCCCGCTACTTCCCACACCTCTATTCAAACCCCCTCCACTCCACATCTCCTCCTCAATAAACACTCACACGCTGTCCCCAATAAACACCCACACACTGTCCCCAATAAACCACCCACACGCTGTCCCCAATAAACACTCACACACTGTCCCCAATAAACCACCCACACACTGTCCCCAATAAACCACCCACACGCTGTCCCCAATAAACACCCACACGCTGTCCCCAATAAACACCCACACACTGTCCCCAATAAACACCCACACACTGTCCCCAATAAACCACCCACACACTGTCCCCAATAAACCATCCACACACTGTCCCCAATAAACACCCACACACTGTCCCCAATAAACACCCACACACTGTCCCCAATAAACACCCACACACTGTCCCCGATAAACACCCACACACTGTCCCCAATAAACCACCCACACGCTGTCCCCAATAAACACCCACACACTGTCCCCAATAAACACCAACACGCTGTCCCCGATAAACACCCACACACTGTCCCCAATAAACACCCACACGCTGTCCCCAATAAACACCCACACGCTGTCCCCAATAAACACCCACACACTGTCCCCAATAAACACCCACACACTGTCCCCAATAAACCACCCACACGCTGTCCCCGATAAACCACCCACACGCTGTCCCCAATAAACCACCCACATACTGTCCCCAATAAACACCCACATGCTGTTCCCAATAAACACCCACACACTGTCCCCAATAAGCACCCACACACTGCCCCCGATAAACACCCACACACTGTCCCCAATAAACACTCACACACTGTCCCCAATAAACACCCACACACTGTCCCCAATAAACACCCACATGCTGTTCCCAATAACCACCCACACGCTGTCCCCAATAAACACCCACATGCTGTTCCCAATAACCACCCACACACTGTCCCCAATAAACCACCCACATACTGTCCCCAATAAACACTCACACACTGTCCCCAATAAACACCCACACGCTGTCCCCAATAAACCACCCACACGCTGTCCCCAATAAACACCAACACGCTTTCCCCAATAAACCACCCACACACTATTCCCAATAAACACCAATACGCTTTCCCCAATAAACCAGCCACACACTGTCCCCAATAACCCACCCACACACTGTCCCCAATAAACACCAACACGCTGTCCCCAATAAACCACCCACACACTGCCCGCAATAAACACCAACATCTTGTCCCCAATAAACCACCCACACACTGTCCCCAATAAACCATCCTAACAACTGTCCCCAATAAAACACCCACACACTGTCCCCAATAAACACCCACACACTGTCCCCAATAAACCACCCACACACTGTCCCCAATAAACACCAACACGCTTTCCCCAATAAACCAGCCACACACTGTCCCCAATAAACCACCCATACACTGTCCCCAATAAACACCAACACGCTGTCCCCAATAAACCACCCACACACTGCCCCCAATAAACCATCCTAACAACTGTCCCCAATAAACCATCCACACACTGTCCCCAAGAAACCACCCACACACTGTCCCCAATATGCACCCACACACTGTCCCCAATAAACACCCACACACTGTCCCCAATAAGCACCCACACACTGTCCCCAATAAACACCCACACGCTGTCCCCAATAAACCACCCCCACACAGTCCCCGATAAACACCCACACACTGTCCCCAATACACACCCACACGCTGTCCCCAATAAACACCAACACGCTTTCCCCAATAAACCACCCACACACTGTCCCCAATAAACCACCCACACACTGTCCCCAATAAACACCCACACGCTGTCCCCAATAAACCACCCACACACTGTCCCCAATAAACACCCACACGCTGTCCCCAATAAACCACCCACACACTGTCCCCAATAGCCACCCACACACTGTCCCCAATAAACCACCCACACACTGTCCCCAATAAACACCCACACGCTGTCCCCAATAAACCACCCACACACTGTCCCCAATAAACACCAACACGCTTTCCCCAATAAACCAGCCACACACTGACCCCAATAAACCACCCACACACTGTCCCCAATAAACACCAACACGCTGTCCCCAATAAACCACCAACACACTGCCCCCAATAAACACAAACATGCTGTCCCCAATAAACCACCCACACTGTCCCCAATAAACCACCCACACACTGTTCCCAATAAATCACCCACACACTGTCTCCAATAAACCACCCACACATTGTCCCCAATAAATCACCCACACACTGTCCCCAATAAACACCAACACGCTGTCCCCAATAAACCACCCACACACTGTCCCCAATAAACACCAACCCACTGCCCCCAATAAACACGAACGTGCTGTCCCCAATAAACCACCCACACTGTCCCCAATAAACCACCCACACTGTCCCCAATAAACCATCCACACACTGTCCTCAATAAAACACCCACACACTGTCCCCAATAAATCACCCACACATTGTCCCCAATAAACATGTACACACTGTCCATGAGTGCATGGGGGGTTTTTTGGGGAATCGCTTTTGTAAGTGGAGGGAAGTAAGGGAGTTGAGGGTAGAATTAATTGAGGGATGGTATGTAGGGGAGTTGGTGGTTTATTGGGGACAGTGTGTGGGTAGTCTCTTGGGGACAGTGTGTGGGTTGTTTATTGGGAACGGGTTCTAAATCCCAGAGTCCAAGACCATTAAGTGCTGATGGTTTCACGTCAGGGAGGGGAGGTGAGGATGTGGGGGGGGTGGAGGCGAAGTGTGGTGGGGTGGGGTTGTGGCAGTGTGGGAGTGGGGATTGGGGCTTGTCATGTTCTTATAATGATGTAATACCCTGTGCTTATTTATTGTACAAGACACAAGGCACAAATTGCTCATAAGGGATTGGGTAAACATGTTATGGGTCATTTATTAAGACTAGGCACATGAGAACAGTTGTATGTGGGTATAAAGCTTGAATACATCAGAGCTGTGTGTGTGTGCTCTACTCAAAGCAAAAGTGAGACTAAGACTGGATCTCATGACACGCTTCCTTTCTGGTGATGTCATGCTGATATCCCTTAAAGGCGTATTACAACAGGGGTCTTGACAGAGAGGCTGGTTGGGGGGTGCCGGGAGGGGGCTAAAGAGCACCCACGGGGTGCTTGGGAGGGGGAAGGCCCCCAATGTTGAAAGGGGGCTTTTAAGGGAGACACACCCCCCAATCCCCATCAGAAGCTCAAGCAGGGTGACCTGATGGGCATTCCCACTGCCCCTGAACTCCTCCCGCCAGCCTCAAAGATTGAGGTGGGAAGCAGCCCTTAAGTGGCCAAGCCCACCAGTGGAAGACCATAAAGTTCTGCCCCTCGGAAGAAATGTTGTTGGGACAAAGTAAAATAAAGGAGTAGACACAATTCACCTAAATATGGAGGGAACTGGTCACAACTGATGACTGGAACCATGTCAAAGTCACCCCATCCAATTAACTTTGGAACAGCAGTCAATCCGGTTGGTTCTGAAGCCAGGTTAAAGGCACAGGGCAGAATTTTACGTTTCCTACCACAGGGTCTGCAGGCAGGGGGTTGGATGGTTGAAACTGTAAAATCTTTCAGAGAGCCTTCCCACCGGGTTCATGCTCACCCTGATCTCTCTGTAATTTTATACTAGGCCGGCCCGCCCACCCTCGCCCCAGTTGAGATTGCCCATCCCTAATTACCCTTGAGAAGGTGGTGGTGAGCTGCCTTCTCGAGCCGCTACAGTCTCTGTGGTGTAGGTACACCCACAGTGCTGTTAGGGAGGGAGTTCCAGGATTTTGACCCAGTGACAGTGAAGGAACGGTGATATATTTCCAAGTCAGATTGGCGAGCGATTTGGAGGGGAACTTCCAGGTGATGGTGTTTCCATCTATCTGTTGCTCTTGTCCTTCTAGGTGGTGGTGGTCGTGGGTTTGGAAGGTGCTGTCGAAGGACCCTTGGTGAATTCCTGCAGTGCATCCTATGGATGGTCCACACACTGCTGCTACTGTGCGGCGGCGGTTGAGGGAGTGAATGTTTGTGGATGGGGTGCCAAAGAAGTAGGCTGCTTTGTCCTGGCTAGTGTCAAACCTCTTGGGTGTTTTTGGAGTCGCACTCATCCAGACAAGCGGAGAGTATTCCATCACACTCCTGACTTGTGCCTTGTTTCTGGTCAATGGTAACCTCAGCATGTTGTCAGGCGAAACCTCTTTATCCAGAGAGTGGTGAGAATGTGACACTTGCTACCACAGGAAGTGGCTGAGGTGAATAATGTGAATGTGTTTAAAAGGAAAAAACACAGATAAATACGTGGGTGGTGCGGGGGGGGAGGTAAAAAATAGGAGATATCAGCAGAATTAGATGAAGAAAGTAAACAGAGGGGAGGCAGTTCGTGTGGAACAGAACCTGTTGGGTCAGGTGCTAATTGTTGAGGTGCTATACAAACATAGGCCCTTTCTTTACTTGTTCCTTTCAGGGTGATGAGTTTAATGGTCTTTAATAAATAACAGTGATGAAGCGTCAATAGGCCAAGTGGCCTTGTTATGCGCTGAAACTTCTCCAACTCTGAGTTAGAGCTAATGCAGGCAATTGTCACCTTTGGATCATTGCCCAGCAACCTGTGGTTTCCAGGAAGCGGAGAAGGTAAATAAACTTCAGCTGTTTAAAGGCCTCGCTGTACAAACACTGAGCACAGGTATGAGAAGGGAAACATTCTGGCTACATGAGAACCCTGCAGTTAGAAAATAAGGAAGGTGCCATCTGTCCCCAGTTAGGTATAATCCCCACCCCCTGTCGGGTATAATACCCACCCCCTGTCGGGTATAATCCCCATCCCCTGTCAGGTATAATCCACACCCATTGTTGGGTATAATCCCCACCCCCTTTCAGGTATAATGTCCACCCACTGTCGGGTATAATCCCCACCCTCTGTTGGGAATAATCCGCACCCGCTGTCAAGTATAATCCCCACCCACTGTCGGGTATAATCCCCACCCTCTGTTGGGTATAATCCCCACTCTCGGTCGGACATAATACCCACCCCCTGTCAGGTATGATCCCCACCCCCTTTCAGGTATAATCCCCACCCACGGTTGGGTATAATCCCCACTCTCTTTGGGTATAATCCCCACCTCCTGCCGTGTATAATTCTTACCTTCTGTTGGGTATAATCCCCACCCCCTGACGGGTATAATCCCCACCCCCTATTGGGTATAATCCCCATCCCCTATCGAGTATAATTCCCCAACCCCTGTCGGGAATAATCTCCACCCACTGTCGGGTATAATCCCCACTCCCCTGTCAGGTATGATCCCCACTCCCTGTCAGGCATAATCATACCCTCTGTCGGGTATAATCCCCACCATTATTTCATGGGATGTGAGCTTCGCTGGCTGGACCAGCATTTATTGCCCATCCCTAATTGCCCTTCAGAAGGTGGTGGTGAGCCGCCTTCTTGAACCGCTGCAGTCCATGTGGTGTAGGTACACCCACAGTGCTGTTAGGAAGAGAGTTCCAAGATTTTGACCCAGCGACAGAGAAGGAACGGCGATATATTTCCAAGTCAGGATGGTGAGTTACTCGGAGGGGAACTTCCAGGTGGTGGTGTTCCAATGTGTCTGCTGGTCCTTGTCTTTCTAGATGGTATTGATCGTGGGTTTGGAAGATGCTGTCGAAGGAGACTTGACGAATTCCTGCAGAGCATCTTGTAAAATGGTACACACTGCAGCAACTGTGAGTTGGTGGAGGAGGGAGTGAATGTTTGTGGATGTGGTGCCAATCAAGCCGACTGCTTTGTCCTGGATGGTGTCGAGCTTCTTCAGTGTTGTGGGAGCTGCACTCATCCAGGCAAATGGGAAATATTCCATCACACTCCTGACTTGTGCCTTGTAGATTATGGACAGGCTTTGGGGAGTCAGGAGGTGAATTACTCGTCACAGGATTCCTAGCCTCTGACCTGCTCTACTAGCCATAGTACTTATATGGCTAGTCCAGTTCAGTTTCTGGTCAATGGTAACTCACAGGATGTTGATAGTGGGGGATTCAGTGATGATAATGGCACTCAACATCAAGGGGTGATGGTTGGATTCTCTCTTGTTGAAGATGGTCATTGCCTGACACTTGTGTGGCGTGAATGTTACTTGCCACTTGTCAGCCCAAGCCTGGATATTGTCCAGGTCTTGCTGCATTTGGACATGGATTACTTCAGTATCTGAGGAGTCATGAATGGTGCTGAACATTGTGCAATAATCAACGAACATCCCCACTTCTGACCTTATGATGGAGGGAAGATCATTGATGAAGCAGATGAAGATGGTTGGGCCGAGGTCACTACCCTGAGGAACTCCTGCAGTGATGTCCTGGAGCTGAGCTGACTGACCTCCAACAACCACAACCATCTCCCTTTGTGCTAGGTACAACTCCAACCAGTGGAGAGTTTTCCCCCTGATCCCCATTGACTCCAGTTTTGCTAGGGCTCCCTGATGCCATGCTCGGTTAAATGCTGCCTTGATGTCAAGGGCAGTGACTCTCACCTCACCTCGGGAGTTCAGCTCTTTTGTCCATGTTTAAACCAAAGCTGTAATGAGGCCAGGAGCTGAGTGGCCCCGGCAGAACCCAAACTGAGCAAGTTATTGCTAAGTAAGTGCCGCTTGATCGCACTGTTGATGACCCCTTCCATTACTTTACTGATGATGGAGAGCAGATGGGGCGGTAATTGGTCGGGTTGGATTTGTCCTGCTTTTTGTGCACAGGACATACCTGGGCAATTTTCCACATAGCCAGGTGGATGCCAGTGTTGGAGTTGTACTGGAAAATCTTGGCCAGGGGCGCAGCAAGTTCTGGAGCACAAGTCTTCAATACTATTGCTGGAATATTGTCAGGGCCCATAGCCTTTCCAGTATCCAGTGCCTTCAGCCGTTTCTTGAAATCATGTGGAGTGAATTGAATTGGCTGAAGACTGGCACCTGTGATGCTCGGGACCTCCGGAGGAGGTGAGATGGATCATCCACTCGGCACTTCTGGCTGAAGATTGTTGCGAATGCTTCAGCCTTATCTTTTGCACTGCTGTGCTGGGCTCCTCCATCATTGAGGATGGGGATATTTGTGGAGACTCCTCCTCCAGTGAGTTGTTTAATTGTCCTCCACCATTCACGACTGGGTGTGGCAGGACTGCAGAGCTTAAATCTGATCCGTTGGTTGTGAGGTCTCTTAGCCCTACCTATCACTTGCTGCTGTTTGGCACACAAGTAGTCCTGTGTTATAACTTCACCAGATTGACACCTCATTTTTAGGTATGCCTGGTGCTGCTCTTGGCATGCCCTCCTGCACTCTTCATTGAACCAGTGTTGATCCCCTGGCTTGATGGTAATGGTAGAGTGGGGTATGTGCCAGGCCACAAGGTTACAGATTGTGTTTGAGTACAATTCTGCTGCTGCTGCTGATGGCCCACAGTGCCTCATTGATGCCCAGTCTTGAGTTGCTAGATCTGTTCGAAATCTATCCCATTTAGCACGATGGTAGTGCCACACAACACGATGGAGGGTATCCTCAATGTGAAGGCGGGACTTTGCCTCCACAACGACTGTGCGGTGGTCACTCTTACTGATACTGTCATGGACAGGTGCATCTGCGGCAGGCAGGTTGGTGAGGATGAGGTCAAGTATGTTTTTCCCTCTTGTTGGTTCTCTCGCCACTTGCCACAGACCCAGTCTAGCAGTTATATCATTTAGGACTCGGCCAGCTCGGTCAGTAGTGGTGCTACCGAGCCACTCTTGGTGATGGATATTGAAGTCCCCAACCCAGAGTACATTCTGCACCCTTGCCATCCTCAGTGCTTCCTCCAAATGACATTCAACCTATGCCTTGTAGGTGGTGGACAAGCTTTGGGGAGCCAGGAGGCGAGTTACTTGCTGCAGGGTTCCTGGCCTCTGACCTGCTCTTGTGCCCCAGTATTTATATGGCTGGTCTAGTTCAGTTTCTGGTCAATGGTAGCCCCGAAGGTGTTGATAGGGCTTGCAACAGTTCATGGAATCAGCAAGACATCACAAGGCAGATTATACTTAGAAACTACTCCTATCAGCTCAGTTCACAACCTAACATCAAAACATCCAGAATGTTTTGACAAAAGTGGCACTTTCAAGGGAGCTAAGACATCACGCTTGCAGGAGAATGCAAGTCTGTCAGTTGATCTGGTATGCTTTGTGCAATGCAAATGTCAACAGCTACACAAAGAAACAGCAAAAGATTCCACACTACAGAAGCCGTGGAAAATTGTAATCGAAGGATGGCCTGATACAATTCAGCATGCCCATGAACACGTGAGACCACTTTGGCCTTACCTGGATAAGCTAGGCATCTCCTGGGGAGTCATTTTTAAAGGCAGGCAGATAATCATACTGGAATCTTTGCGACCTTATATTCTTCAACAACTTTATCACTCACACATGGACATAAATCGGGTGAGAAAACTCACTAGAGAGTCTATCGGCCAGGTATGAACAGTGACATTGAAGTCGTTGTCAAGAGGTGTGAGGCATACCAAGAGCATATGCCAAGTTAGTACAATGAACCATTGATTCCACATGAAGTTCCTCCCATCCTTGGTCCAAAACACCTATGACTTCTTTCTTGTCCATGGCACTAACTTCATCGGGACCAATGTCCTCGGGGGGGGCGGGGGGGTGGGGGGGGGCGGTGTTTGCTAGTGCTATCAGGAAGGTTTAAAGTAGAATGGCAGGGGGATGGGAACCTGAGCAGGGAGACAGAGGAGGGGGAAACAAGGATAGAAACAAAAGACAGGAAAGTAAGAAGCAAAATTGGAAGGCAGAAAAAACAAGGGCGATAAACAAATGGGGTCATAGTGCAAAATAAAACTAAGATGATAAAAAGGTTAAAAAGACAAGTCTAAAAGCATTGTGTCTTAATGCACAGAGCATTCACAATAAGGTAGATGAATTATCAGTGCAAATAGATATTAATGGTTATGATATAATTGCAATTACGGAGACATGGCTGCAGGGTGACCAAGGATGGGAACTGAACATCCAGGGGTATTCAATACTTAGGAAGGACAGAAAAATAAGGAAAGGAGGTGGGGTAGCACTGTTAGTAAAGGAGGAAATCAATGCAATAGTGAGGAAGGATATTGGCTCGGAGAATCATGGCGTGGAATCTGTTTGGGTGGAGATAAGAAACACCAAAGGGCAGAAAACGTTGGTGGGGGTTGTCTATGGGCCCCCAAACGGTAATGGAGATGTAAGGGAAGGCATTAAGCAGGAAATTAGAGATGCATGCAATAAGGGTACAACTGTAATTATGGGTGACTTTAATCTACATATAGATTGGACAAACCAAACTAGCAATAATACTGTAGAGAGGGATTTCCTGAGTGTATATGTGATGGTTTTTTAGACCAATATGTTGAGGAACCAACTAGACAGCAGGCAATCCTATTGTGCAATAAGAAAGGATTAATTATCAATCTTGTTGCGCGGGGTCCCTTGGGGAAGAGTGACCATAAAATTATATAATTGTTCATTAGGATGGAGAGTGAAGAAGTTGTATCCGAAACTAGGGCCCTGAACTAAATAAAGGGAACTACGAGGTTATGAGGCGTGAGTTGGCAATGATGGATTGGGGAATATTACTAAAAGGGCTGACAGTCGATAGGCAATGGTTAATATTTAAGGAAGATATGCATGAATTACAACAATTATTCATTCCTGTCTGGCACAAAAATAAAACAGGAAAGGTGGCTCAACCTTGGCTTACAAAATAAATCAAGGATAGTATTAGATCCAAAGAGGAGACATATAAAATTGGCAGATAAAGCAGCAAGCCTGAGAATTGTGAACAGTTTAGAATTCAGCAAAAGTGGACAAAAAGATTGATCAAGAAGGGGAAAATGGAGTGAGAGAGTAAATTTGCAAGGAACATAAACACTAACTGTAAAAGCTTCTATAAATATGTGAAGAGGGAAAGATCAGTGAAAGCAAATGTAGGTCCCTTACAATCATAAATGGGGGAAATTAAAATGGGGAATAAAGAAATGGCAGAAGAATTGAACACATATTTTGTTTCTGTCCTCACAGAAGAGGACACAAATAATTTCCCAGAAATGTTAGGGAACCAAGAATCTAGTGAGAGAGAGGAATTGAAGAATATCAGTATTATTAGAAAAGTGGCGCTAGAGAAATTAATGGGGTTAAAGACTGAAAAATCCCCAGGGCCTGATAATCTACATCCCAGAGTACTAAAGGAAATGGCCCTGGAAATATTGGATGCATTGGTGGTCATCTACCAAAATTCTATAGGCTCTGGAGTAGTACCTACAGATTGGAGGGTGGCAAATGTAACCCCACTGTTTAAAAAGGAGGAAGAGAAAAAACAGAGAATTACAGACCAGTTAGCCTAACATCAGTAGTGGGGAAAATGCTAGATTCTATTATAAAAGACGTGGTAACAGAACACTTCGAAAGCATTAACGGGATTAGACAAAGTCAGCATGGGTTTATGAAAGGGAAATCATGCTTAACTAATCTACTGGAGTTTTTTGAGGATGTAACTAGTAGAATAGATAAGGGAGAACCAGTGGATGTGGTGTATTTGGATTTCGAGAAGGCTTTTGATAAGGTCCCACATAAGAGGCTAGTGGGCAATATTAAAGCACATGGGATTAGAGGTAATGTGGATTGAGAATTGGTTGACAGACCAGAAACAGAGAGTGGGAATAAATGATCTTTTTCCAGGTGGCAGGCGGTGACCAGTGGTGTACATGACAGATGCAGTATAACGTGGATAAATGTGAAGTTATACGCTTCAGTGTGAAAAACAGAAAGGCAGAGTATTACTTAGATAAAAACAAAAAGCTAAAAGCTACTGCGGATGCTGGAAATCCAAAACAAAAACAGAATTACCTGGAAAAACTCAGCAAGTCTGGCAGCATCGGCGGAGAAGAAATCAGTTAACGTTTCGAGCCTTCATGGCCCTTCGGCAGAACTGCAGCATAGTTTCAACAAGGGAGAAATATAAATTGGTTTAAGGTGGGTGGGGTGGGGGGGGAAGAGACACATTGAGGGTGTGGTGTGAGCAGATAATCAAAAGATGTCAGAGACAAAAGGGTCAAAGAGGTGTTGAAGGTGGTGGTCTTTGTCTGAGAAAAGTGCTAATTAAGAATGGAAAACAGGATATTCAAAGTACAGCTCTAGAATGGCGATATATTGGGAAATGTGAATGTACAAAGGGACCTGGGTGCCCCTATACACCAGTCAATGAAAATAAATAGGCTGGTGCATCAATCAATTAGGAAGGCAAATGGTATGTTGGCCTTCATTGCAAGAGAAGTTGAGTTCAGAAATAGGGAAATCTCACTGCAGTTATCCAAGGCCTTGGTGAGACTACACGTGGAGTATTGCGTACAGTTTTGGTCTCCCTACCTGAGAAAGGATATACTTGCCATGGATGGAGTATAGCGGAGTGCAGACTGGAGAAGAGTCATAAGGACTTGAAGTGTTGGCTCTGTTTCTCTCTCCACAGATGCTGTCAGACCTGCTGAGTTTTTCCAGCATTTTCTGTTTTTGTTTCATATTTCCAGCATCCGCAGTATTTTGCTTCTAACTGACTTAAAACGTATGTCCATGACCTAAAATCTCTCTATGATATTGGAATGTTTTTAAAAGCTCTTTGAACGCAAGGTACATGATATGTACAAATACGAGATTGCAGGTTCTGTCTATTTTATAATCCTGATAATATAGCTTTTAATAAAAGGAATGTTAAAAAGGGTATTAAAAGACATTAACATCTCTTTGTGTTATAAACCACGTCCAGTCCACCTGTGGCCTAGAGACCCTAGTGGTATAAGGTTGAGAAAGGGATTTGTTAAGAAACTGGTACAAGATAGAAACAGATATCATGCATGTCTTGTGAACCATTAGCAATTCATTAAAAATATCAGTCACAGAAATGGAACATTACACATAATCGTTATGAAAAAACAGACGCTATGGGAATACAGCCTCTGGTTGACCTGGCTGAGAAAAGCTGACCATTCTTTGTAAAAATTAAAAACTTTTAAGAATAAGATACAATTATAAATTAAGAAACAAATAAACAGAAGTTATAGTGATCATTACTGCAAGACATTTCTGACCAGATAAAAGCTCACACCTTCCTTAGAACCATAGAACCACAGAAAAGTTACAGCACAGAAGGAAGCCATTTGGCCCATCTTGTCCATGCCAGCCCGAGGACACCCAGGTGCCCTTTCTAATCCCACCTTCCTGCACCCGGCCCATAGCCCTGCAGCTTACAGCACTTTAGGTGCAGATCCAGATACTTTTTAAAAGAGTTTAAAGTTTCTGCCTCTACCACCAACCTGGGCAGCGAATTCCAGACACCCACTACCCTCTGTGTAAAAAAGCTCTTCCTCATGTTCCCCTACACCTTCTGCCACTTATCTTGAATCTATGTCCCCTGGTTCTAGAATTCTCCATCAAGGGAAACAATTTTATCCTGTCCACTCTATCTATTCTCCTCATAATTTTGTACACCTCAATCAAGTCACCTCTCAGCCTTCTTTGTTCTAAGGAAAATAACCCCAACCTATCCAATCACTCCTCGTAGCTACACTCCTCAGTCTCTCTCTCCCTCTCTCTGTTCTTCAGTTTCTCTCTCTGTTCCCTAGCCTCTCTCTCTCTCTCTCTCTCTTTCTGTTCCCCAGTCTCCCTCTCTGTTCCCTAGTCTCTCCCTCTGTTCTCCAGCCTGTCTTTATGTCCCCAAGTCTCTCTCTTTCTGTTCTCCAGTGTCATGAAGCTATTAATGTATATAATATTATTGGAAAATATTTTTCTTTTAAAATAGAGGTTTAGTCTGTGGGTGTGTCTTAATTGGATTAAACACAGCTAGCCTGGGTGCTTTGATGTGTACTAGTTTTGATGTGTAAGACAGATAGCGTGTATTTGCATTTTTTGAATAGAACATTCAAAAAGTGGGGTGAAAACTGACACCTTTCCAGCAGATACCCAGCCATATGTTTATATTACTAATAAAATTGGTACAATGAAAGGAGTTTGGTTGCTGGTGATGCAATGAGAATTTACATTCAATAGGCGGTGGTAGGTATAACTTTAGTAGTTTTCGGGTGTGCGGTGCAGAGGCAATGTAAGATCAAAAGGCAGCTGTAAACCCCCAACTGTCTCCATAGGAGCCAATCTGAAAAGAGCCTTATTTTGAATTCGTAAGGTGAAAATGCTTTGCCTGGTGTTTGGTTAAGTCTAGGGGTTGCTGTTGCCTTAATGGAGGTTAGTTTGGGAATTTGTTAAAAGTTATGATCATAATAATTTGAAGTTATGACAGTTGTTTAAAGTTTCCCTCAGGGAATTCTAAATAATTCAGCTTTACCAAGCAGCATCGGTCATAACACCCACTCTTTCTCTCTTCCTCTGTCCCCCAATCTTTCTCTCTCCCTCTGTCCCCCCAGTCTTTCTCTCTCCCTCTGACCCGCAGTCTCTCTCTCTCTCTCTCTGTTCCCTAGTCTGTCTCTATGTCCCCAAGTCTCTATCTCTCTTTCCCTGTCATTCTCTCTCTAATTACCCCATCCTTTCTCTATTCCCTCAATGGTTATTTGGCACTCCATGTGTTGGCAGGTCACAGGGAGCAGGTCAGAGCAGAGCGATGGACAGTGAGCAGGGTGTATGGTAGAAGAAGAAAGGAAGAAGTTGTGTTTCTATTACACCTCTCATACAGTCAGGACATCCCAAAATGCTTTATGGCCAATGGCCAGAATTTTCTTGTTGGCGTGCGGGGTTGAGTGGCCCGACGTCACTGCGCACCATGGCGATATTTAGGTGGGCAGGCACGCGAGGTTCTCGGATGCGCGCCCGCCATTAATTAATCAGGTACTTAAGGTCTTGGAGGCATCGATTGTCTGCAATTTTTCGGGGCCCGTGTGACCTTCAGGATGTCGCATGGGCGCAACGGGCAGGCGGGTAGGAGACATTTGTATAAACCTCACCCACGGGCGGGATAAGAGGGGTGAGTGGGGTCGCGAGTGGTATCTGTTAGATATTTAGTTGTGAAAGTTACTGCTACTTGCCTGGGTGAGCAGGAATGCTTCAAGACTCTTCACAGCTGCTTGGGCAGGAGTAAGAGCCTTCAGGTCAGGACTCTACAGTGAAGGTCATTTTTGGGGCCTGCAGGTTTCAGGAAGCCTTCCCTTACCCTGGGAATGGGAGTTGTGCTCTCCACTGGAGGCACCTCCTCTGAGGAGGAAGGGAGGGCCAGAAGGGGGAGGAGGCCAGGAGTCCACATTCAGCCTCCAGCAGTGCACCTTTGGGAGGAGAGGCGCAGGCACAAGGGGTGCAGGGCCAACAGGAAGTGCAAGGTGAAGGGGCCGCAGAAGACACCACTATCCTGCTGCCAGGGTTTACAGGCAGTAAAGCAATATGTCTGAGGTGCAGTGCCAAAAGAGGCTCCATCTCTCAAGGGAGACAGTCACCTCCATTTGTCACATGATAGGCCCTGAAATCTGCACCACCTGTGTGAGTGGGCACCCCATGCCAGTGGCGCTGAAGGTTACAGCTGTCCTCTACTTCTATGCCTCTGGCTCTTTCCAGGGGTCGGTGGATGATCTTTGCAGAGTTTCCCAATCAGTTGTCCACAATTGTGTCTAGCAGGTTACAGACACTCTGTTCAGACGGGCATTGACCATCATCCACTACCGCTGGGACGAGGCCAACCAGACAGAGTGAGCCAGAGGCTTTGCAGCAATTGTTGGCTTCCCCCATGTCCAGGGTGCTATACACTGTACACATGTGGCCATCAAGGTGCCAGCAGGTGAGCCCGGTGCCTTCATCAACAGGAAGGTCTTCCACTCCATGAACGTGCAGATAGTGTGTGATCACAGGATGCAGATTCTACAAGTCTGTGCAAGGTACCCAGGCAGCTCCCATGATACTTAAATCCTTAGACACTCCCAGGCACCAGGGCTCTTCAGTGCTCCAGCCCGGCTGGATGGATGGCTGCTGGGTGACAAGGGCTATCCCCTCAGAAAGTGGCTCATGACACCTCTCCGCCACCCAAGAACAGAAGCTGAGCAGCGCTACAGTAGGAGCCAGGGCACCACAAGGGTTGTGGTGGAGAGAACCATAGGTCTTCTCAAGATGCCTGGACCGCTCAGGGGGCGCACTCCAGTAGCGCCCAGATCGTGTATCGCTGATAGTGGTTACACGCTGTGCTCTCCACAACCTTGCGCTGGAAAGGGGCGATGCAGTTGCTCTGGCTACACATGATGAGTCCAGCAGTGAGTCTGAGGATGAGCACGCACAGGAGAATGCTGAGGGGGTAGATGCTGACCCGGGCATACTCCAGGGAGGCAGGGACACCCGGGAGGCTTTAACCCAAAGAACCTTCAGCTAGCCCACCATAGATAGACCTTTAACACAAGCCAGGGCTGCAGGCTCCATATCCAATACCTGAGTGCTAAATTTGCCTCGGTAGGAACATTAACTAAGGCCCTTGACAATAAAGCTCAATGTCAAACAACTCACTCATAACATCATGGGTTCCCATCCACTTGTAGAAATAAGGAATCACCCTGAGGCAACATGTCAAAATTTATTGAGAGAACAAATGTAACTTCAGAAACCAAAAAATAAAGGTGTTGCACATCACACCAAGTCTTAATGAACTAACGTGGGGCAAAATAAAAGCACCAGTGGGAAACCCGTGGTGTGCCTAAGGTGCCTTAAATTTATGCTAATGGGTGCTACGCCTGGGTGCTGTCCCCTCGCTGGCACTGGCATCTGAGCCAGCCTGCTCACTGTGCTGACCTGTTGGCCTCAGTGACCTTGGCAGGTGTCCTCTGGCCCGTGGAGCCTTTGATGGCCCCGCCTGAGAGGGAGCGGCCAGTGCCACAGCTGGCATCTCCCCAGTCACCACAGCCTCATTGGATACCACAGTCACTGGCAGAGGGGCGGAGGAGCTGCTGCCCTCATCCAGAGCACCCTGAAGGAGCCCACAGAGACGACAGGCAGCTGCTGCGCCGATGTGAGGTTGTTTCGTACCTCCCTGCTCACCGTGGATGGATGGGCACTGAGCTGGGATACTTGGTGCCCAGACCATCTCCCACACGGGCACTGACCAGCTGAGGTCAATGCCGCTGTGAGGGCTTGCAGGTCCGAGCGTAACCCCAGGAGGACCTGATTGTTTTCCTGGAGGAGCCTCTCCATGAGAATCACCACTCTCTCCATGGGGGAAGCATGGTCCTCGGCCATGAGGCTCATTACATCGGTGATGCTCCCTGTGGACTCCTCCAGCACGGGCACCATGCCACGCATAGCCTTATGTATCTCTGCCAGATCCTCCTGCATACCCTGCTGGACTTCCAGTGTTTGTTGCCTCACGGACGACTCCAGAGGCTCATCATCAGCCACCGACTGAGCATGTACCTAGTCCCCTGCAGTCCTCCGACTGCCGGTGCCATGGGCACCCTCCGTTTCTGCCCGCACCTCAAGCAAGTGTGAAGTGCCCTCACCACCGTGCCCCGGGACACTAGCCGATGATCTAATTCCCACCGAGGTGCTAGTACCTGTGTTGGTGGCTACCTGGCAGAGATGGTGTGGTGCTGGTGAGTCGATATGTTCTGGGACCTCAGGTGTCAGAGGTGGTCCCTCTGCCTCCTCCTCCTGGCCTTGGTCCGGTGAGGCTGAAAGGAAGAACAAGGACATTTGATTAGTTAAAGTGGAGACAATGTCAATTTACACGCCTGTCCCCCAGATCATTATACGTTCATCCTTCCATAATCGATGGTCAACCCATGCTGCAAACTTCAATCACTGAGCATTCAGCAGCGCCATGGCTGCTGGGACACACATGATGATCTCAGTGCTCGGCAAACATACCACCCCGTGGCACCCCAGCCTCACCGACACTGGTGGACCTGGGCACATGGCGCCTCTCCAGATCCATGGCCTGCTGCTCGAAAGGAGTCAAGATGGCCGACTGGGCCTGGCCTCTGCCAGTCTGCATCCGCTCGGCAGAACTGTGTACAGTCTTCTCCTGAAAAGGAGAGAGGAGCATTGATTAGTCCAGCCCGTCCCTGGATTCCCATCACATCCCTGCCAACCCACCCAGAGTGGGACATTGCAGGACTCCAGTTCTTTGTCACCCTGCAGCTGCCGCACACTCACCCAAACAAGCCAGAGCTGACCCACCCCACCCCATTGCCCAAATGCTGCCTCCTTCACATGTGGCACCACAAGGTGTCACTTTGCTAAGTGAGGAGGTGCAAGCACGTGGAACGCAACCACCAGCAGATGGATTGGTGCCCCGCCAAGTGGAGGCTCCCCTCCCAGCATGTTAGCACCCTGACTCAGACAAGCTTCCCAGTTCCAGCACTCTGCCTAGGTGCAGACCCTTGAGTTTCCCCCCCATTTTATACTCAGTGTCACACATGCTGCGGATGCAGAACCCATCACAACACAACCCTCTCAGGGTGAACTAGGCATGGGCAATATCTGCTGGCCCACCCAGCGAGGGAAACATATCGTGAATGATTCAATGCAGTAACTGCACTCAGAGTTGCTGGGGGGACCACGGGGGGAAGGGTGACGGCTGCACTAAGTGACTTGAGGCAACACGGTACTCACCCTCCCTGAGCGCAGGAGGTCGTTGAATCTTTTTCGGCACTGGACTCGTGTGTCACAGCACATCATGGGAGCTCACACTCTCGGCCACCTCCTCCCAGGCACGTTTGGTCAGGTGGGGAGGCTTCCGCCTCCCCACCCTCGGAATCAGGACCTCCCACTGCACTGCCACCTCCTCCCGGAGGGCAGCTAGGCACTCATCCGAAAACCGAGGGGCGCACTGCTCCACTGCCCTAACCTCCGGCCTGGCCTGCTCCTCTGGCCTAACCTCCAGACTTGCCTGCTCAACAGGAGGCCTCTGGCGAGCCCTTTTACTGACCATTGTGGGCAGTCTTGTAAAGGCTGCCAGCGCTTCATTTAAACAGGCTGCCGGGTCGCCATTGCACCCGGTGGTCAGTGCGCTCCCGCTGCCGCCCGCCCACTCCCGCTATCCTCAGGAGTTGAGAAATAAGTTGGGTGGGCCTTAATTGGCCCCCCCGCCCGCCTGCGTAAAATGGCGGTGCGGACCCGATCACGGGCGGCGATCGGGTCCACGCCTACTCCTGTTCCCGCTCGGCCCGCCCAACATGGGGAAAATTCTCCCCAATGAAGCACTTTTGAACTGTGGTAATGTAGGGAAATCCGGCAGGCAATGTGCACACAGCAAGCTCCCACAAAGAGTGAATGGCCGGATAATCTGTTTTATTGGTGTAGGCCGAGGAATAAATACTGGCCAGGAACCAGAAGAGAATTCCTTTGAAGTTCTTCGAAGTAACGGCCATCGAATCTTTGATGTCCTCTTGAGGGGGAAGGCGGCACCTTCCTTTCACATCTTATTTGTGAGGCAGTGCCTCCGACAGTGTGGCACTCTCTCGGTGAGCAACTGTGCTTATTTACCAATGTCCAACAAGGACTTCCCAACATCTCTATTAACGTCATAGGACCTTGGGCTGTACGAAGGCCACTCCGATGCCAGTCAAATAGCTGGCTGACTGATGTTTGCTGACATTCTTTCCTAGGACTTTAGGTCCCAGCATGACCATGACAATTTGTCTTGCTGGATTATAAGTCTGTACACAAACTTTCATGGTCACACTGGTGATGAATGTTATCCAGGTGTCAACAGCTGTCTGTGATCTCCGGAAGCATTTCCCTGTGAAGACCACTGCTTTTCCTGATCTAGATTAATGACTTAGGCGTACAGGAGCCCAATTCCAAAATTTGCGGATGACACAGAACTCGAAAGTGCGATAAACTGTGAGGAGGATCACGTTGAGCTTCAGGAAGGATACTGAGAGGCTGGTGGAATGGGCAGATACATGGCAGACAAATTTTAATGCCGGCAAGTATGAAGTGATTAATTTTGGCAGGAAGAGCAAGGAGAGATAATTTAAAATAAAGGATACAATTCTAAAGATGGTGCAGAGCAGAGGACCATGGTGGGTACATGTGAATAAATCATTGAAGAGCAATTTGAGAGAGCAGTAATAAGCCACATGGAATCCTGGGCTTTATTAATAGAAGCATTGAGTACAAATGCGAGGAAGTTGTATTAAGGTTTAGCGTCAATCGTGGCACAGAGGCAACATTTTCTCTTTTGGTTCAACAGCTTGTGGGTTCAAGTTCCACTCTGGAGACTTGAGCTGACACTCCAGGACAATACTGAAGGAGTGCTGCACTGTTGGAGATACTGCTTCTCTGAGGGAACATTAAACGAGGTCCCTGCCTGTCCCCTCAGGTGGGAGTAAAAATCCCATGTCACTATTTCGAAGAACAAGGAGTTCTCCCTGACCAACATTTGTGAAGATGTGATAAATTAAACAGAAAAGGCATGGTAGGAATAAGGGAAATGATGATCAGAGTGTGGAAGGAAGGGACAGAGTGTATAAACCTATGAGTGCACCAGCAGATAAGGCTAGAGGTTACAAAAATAGTAAAAGGACAGAGCCAAAGGCTCTGTATCTGAATACACACAGCATTCGTAACAAAACAGATGAATTGACAGCGCAAATAGAAATAAATATGTATGAAATATTAGCCCTTACAGAGACAAAAACAGAAAATGCTGGAAAAACTCAGTAGGTCTAACAGCACCTGCGGAGAGAAAAAAACAGTTAACATTTCGAGACTGCATGACTCTTCTTCAGAGCGAGAGAAGTAAAAATGTGATGAAATTTATACCGTTTAAGGTGGGGGGGGGTGGGGGGGGGGGTGGGGGTGGGGGTGGGGTGGGGTTGGTGGGGGTGGTGGTGGTGGGGGGACGTGGAGCAGGTGAAGCTGGATAGGAGGCCAGTGATAGGTGGAGGTAAAGGAGAGATTGCCAGAGATAGTCATGGACAAAAGGACAAAGGGCTGTTAATGATAGTGGTTCTGGGCTAGAGGAGGTGCTAATGGTGGCATTAAGGTCAGAAAGCGGAATGTGATAACAACAGGACAAGGGTAAGCACAATGGAAAGGACAACATGAGCAAGTGGCAGATGGTCCTTGTGGGGGTGGGGAGAGGGGGAGGGGGTAACGGTGGTGGGAAAAAGATACAAGGTGGGGATAAAACAATGAATAAAAATGAACATAAATAAAAATAAAAATAAGTGGATAAAAATAAAAATGAAAATAAATATTGTAAAAAGGGGATAAAGAGGGGAATGGGGATGGAGGAGAGAGTTCATGATCTAAAATTGTTGAACTTAATATTCAGTCCGGAAGGCTGTAAAGTGCCTAGTCGGAAGATGAGGTGCTGTTCCTCCAGTTTGCGTTGAGCTTCACTGGAACAATGCAGCAGGCCAAGGGCGGACATGTGGGCATGAGAGCAGGGTGGAGTGTTGAAATGGCAAGCGACAGGGAAGTCTGGGTCATGCTTGCGGACAGACCGAAGGTGTTCTACAAAGTGGTCACCCAGTCTGCGTTTGGTCTCTCCAATGTAGAGGAAACCGCATTGGGAGCAGCGAATGCAGTAGACTAAATTGAGGGAAATGCAAGTGAAGCGATTAGGCACTTTACAACCTTCCGGACTTAACATTGAGTTCAACAACTTCAGACCATGAACTCTCTCCTCCATCCTCACCCCCTTTTTTAATCCCCTTTTCACAATATTCATTTACATTTTTATTTTTTATCCACTTATTTTTATTTTTATTTATTTTCATTTTTATTCATTGTTTTATCCCCACCTTGTATCTTTTTTCCCACCACCGTTACCGCCCCCACCACCCCCACAAGGACCATCTGTCACTGGTTCATGTTGTCCTTTCCATTGTGCTTACCCTTGTCCTGTTGTTATCACATTCCGCTTTCTGACCTTAATGCCACCATTAGCACCTCCTCTAGCCCAGAACCACTATCATTAACACCCCTTTGTCCTTTTGTCCATGACTATCTCTGGCAATCTCTCCTTTGCCTCCACCTATCACTGGCCTCCTATCCAGCTTCACCTGCTCCTCCGCCCTTAGACAGTATAAATTTCATCACATCTTTACTTCTCTTTAGCTCTGAAGAAGAGTCATACGGACTCGAAATGTTAACTGTTTCTTTTCTCTCCACAGATGCTGTCAGACCTGCTGAGTTTTACTGGCATTTTCTGTTTTTTTTCAGATTTCCAGCATCTACAGTATTTTGCTTTTAGCCATTACAGAGACATGGCTTCAAGTTGACAATAACTGGGACCTAAATATTCAAGGGTACATGACATCTAGGAAGGACAGGAAGCTAGGAAAAGGTGGCTCTGTTAATTAAGGATGACATTGGTACGATAGAGAGAGATGATCTTAGTTCTGCAGTTCACGATGTAAAGAATCGGTTTGGGTAGAGATAAGAAATAGTAAAGGTAAGAAGTCACTTGTGGGAATGGTTTATAGGCCCCTTAACAGAAATCACACTGTAAGACAGGGTGTACAGGGGGAAATAATGGGAACTTGTGAGAAAGGTACATTGATAATCATGGGTGATTTCAATCTACATATAGGTTGGACAAGTCAGATTGGCAAAGGTAGCCTGTATGATGAGTTCATAGAGTGTTTTCAAGATAGTTTCTTAGAACAGCACATTTTTAGCAGAGAGCAGGCTATACTAGATCTGGTAATGTGCAATGAGACAGAAATAATTAATGACCTCATAGTGAAGGCTCTGCTAGGTAGCAGTGATCATAATATGATTGAGTTTCACATTCAGTTTGAGGGAGGGAGGAGTGAATCTAAGACAAGTGTTTTAAACTTAAATCAGAGCAATTACAGAGATATGAAGACAGAGCTGGCTAAAGTGAACTGGGAAATTAGATTAAGGGATAGGTCAGTAGAGATGCAGTGGCAGACATTTAAGGAGATATTTCAGAATACTCAGAAAAGATACATCCCAGTGAGAAAGGAGGACTCTAAGGGAAGGACACACCATCTGTGGTTAACTAAAGAAGTTAAAAATAATATCAAATTGAAAGAAAAGGCGTATACTTCTACACAGATAAGCAGCAGGTCAGAAGCTTGGACAGAATATAAAGAATGAATAAAATATTAAGGAGGGAGAAATTAGAGTATGAAAGAAAGCTAACTAGAAATATAAAAACAAATTGTAAGAGTTTCTAAAGGTATTTAAAAGGGAAAAGAATAAGTAAAGTGAGCGTTGGTCCTCTAGAGAGTGATCCTGGGAAATTAATAATGGAAAATAAGGAAATGGCGGATGAATTGAACAGATATTTTGCCTCTGTTTTCACTACAAGATACAAGTAACATCCTGGAAATAATTATGAATCAGGAGGTGAAAGAGAGGGAGGAATTGAAAACAATTACGATCACCAGGGAAAGGGGACTGAGAAAATTATTAATTAAAAGCTGACATGTCCCCAGGTCCTGATGGATTTCACCTTAGGGTCTTAAAAGAAGTGGCTGCTGAGATAGTAGAAGCATTGTTTTAATTTTCCAAAATACCCTAGATTCTGGAAAGGGCCCATCAGGTTGAAAAATAGCGAATATAACTCCTGTATTCAAGAAAGGAGGGAGACAGATAGCAGGAAACTACAGGCCAGTTAGCTGAACATCTGTCATAGTAAAAATGCTGGAATCTATTATCAAGGACATTATAGTGAGGCACTTAGAAAATCTCAATGCAATCAGGCAGAGTCAACATGGTTTTGTGAAAGGGAAATCATGTTTGTCTAATTCATCAGAATTCTTTGTGGAAGTAACACACAACATGATAAAGGGGAACCTGTGGATGCACTTAGATTCCCAGAAGGCATTTGAAAAGGTGCCACATCAAAGGTTACCATGCAGGATAAGAGCTCATAGTGTAGGGGGTAACATATTAGCATGGATAGAGGATTGGTTAGCTAACAGGAAGCAGAGAGTGGGAATAAATGGGTCATTTTTGGGTTGGCAAGATGTGAAGTGGAGTGCCACAGAGATCAGAGCTGAGGCCTCGACTATTTATAATAATCAATGACTTGGATGAAGGGACAGAATATATGGTAGATAAATTTACTGATGACACAAAGATAGGTAGGAAAGTAAGTTGCCAAGAGGACATAAGGAGGCTTCAAAGAGATATAGATAGGTTAAGTGAGTGGTCAAAAATTTGGCAGATGGAGCATAATGTGGGGAAACGCGAACTTGTCCATATGAACATACAAACATGTGAAATAGGAGCAGAAGTAGACCATTCGGCCCCTCAAGACTGCTCCGCCATTCATTGAGATCACAGCTGATCTGTCTGTGTTTCAAATTCCACATTCCCGTCTAACCCTGATAACCTTGGATTCCCTTGCTTAACAAGAATCAATCTGCCTCCGCCTTAAAAATATTCCACGACCCCGCCTCCTTCCCCCTTCTGAGACAGAGAGTTCCAAAGTCGGGCAGCCCCCGAGAGAAATAAATCCTCTTCATTTCTGTCCTAAAAGGGAGACCCCTAATTCTAAAACAATGCCCCTTAGTTCTGGACTCACCCACAAGAGGAAACATCCTTTCGACATCCACCTTGTCAAGGCCGTTCAGGATCTTATACACCTCAATCAAATCACCCCCTCGCTCTTCTAAACTCCAGTGGAAACAAGCCCAGTCTGTCCAACCTTTCCTCATAAGACAACCAAAGCTCTGAAGAAGAGTCGTACGGACCCAAAACGTTAACTCTGTTTCTCCCACCACAGATGCTGCCAGACCTGCTGAGTTTTTCCAGCATTTTCAGTTTTTATTTCATGCGTCTGATACCTGGGATGGGTGGTTACCCGGAGAGGAAAGTTTGGACAGGTTGGGCCAGAATCCATTGGAGTTTAGAAGACGGAGGTGATCGGATTAAAACATATAACATCCTGAGGGGACTTGACCGAGTGGATGCTGAAAGGATGTTTCCCCTTGTGTGGTAGACTATTTTTAAAATGCATTTATAGGATGTGGGTGGCCCTGGCCGGGCCAGCATTTATTGCCCATCTATTATTGCCCTTGAGAAGGTGGTGGTGAGCTGCCTTCTTGAACCGCTGCAGTCCATGTGGTGTAGGTACACCCACAGTGCTGTTAGGGAGGGAGCTCCAGGATTTTGACCCAGTGACAATGAAAGAATGGTGATATGAGTGGCTTGGAGGGGAACTTCCAGGTGGTGGTGTTCCCATTTATCTTCTGCCCTTGTCCTTCTAGATGGTAGCGGTCGTGGGTTTGGGAGGGGCTGTCTAAGGAGCCTTGGTGAGTTCCTGCAGTGTATCTTGTAGATGTGCCACTGTTTGTCGGTGGTTGAGGGAGTGAATGTTTGTGGGAGGGGTGCCAATCAAGCGGGGCTGCTTTGTCCTGGATGGTGTTGAGCTTCTTGCGTGTTGTTGGAGCTGCACTCATCCAGGAGAGTGTTCCACCACACTCCTGACTAGAACTAGGGGACACAGTTTAAAAAAATAAGGGATCTCCCATTCAAGACGGAGATGAGAAGAATTTCTTTTCTTTCAGAGGGTCGTGAGTCTCTGGAACTCTCTTCCCCGGACAGCGCTGGAGTCTGGGACATTGAATATTTTTAAGGCAGAGGCAGATAGATTCTTGACTAACAAGGGAGTCAAAGGTTATCAGGGGTAGGTGGGAATGTGGAGTTGAGGTTACATTCAGATCAGCCATGGTCTTATTGAATGGCAGAGCAGGCTCGAGGGGCTGAATGGCCTACTCCTGATCCTAATTCGTATGTTCACCTGTATGTTAGAAAGCATTGGTTCAGCCTCACCTGAAGTATTGCATCCGGTTCTGAGCACCACACTTTAGGAAGGACGTGAAGGTTTTAGAGAGAGTACAGAAAAGATTTACGAAAATGGTCCCAGATAGGTGGAACTTCAGTTATGTGGATAATTTGGAGAAGCTGAGAGGAGATTTGATAGAGGTGTTCGAAATCATGCGGGTCTGGACAGAATCGATATGGAGAATCTGTTCCCATTGGCGGAAGGGTCGAGAACCAAAGGGACGTAGATTTAAGGCGATTGGCAAAGGAACCAGAGGCGAAATGGGGA
>NC_135888.1:133167279-133249779 GCF_964194155.1 Cetorhinus maximus | reverse complement strand
TTACACTGTTTCTAACCTGATTAAGCTCATCTTTCGCAAATGCAGGTGTTGCTTCCCTGTGTCCGCTCATCCCCTTTTCATTATCCTTATCAGGCTACATCATTCACTATTATTGGTAAATTATTTAGTTGTTGGGATTTCTCCTCTCATGAGCTTTTATCTGGTCAGAAACGTTTTGCAGTAATGATCACTATAACTTCTGTTTATTGGTTTCTTCATTTATAACTGTACCTTATTCTTAAAAGTTTTTAATTTTTACAAAGAATGGTCAGCTTTTCTCAGCCAGGTCAACCAGAGGCTATATTCCCATAGCGTCTGTTTTTTCATAACGATTATGTGTAATGTTCCATTTCTGTGATTGATATTTTTAATGAATTGCTAATGGTTCACAAGACATGTGCGATACCTGGTTCAACCTTGTACCAGTTTCTTAACAAATTCCGTCCTCAACCTTATATTGGTGGTCAAAGGTTGAAAAGGCATACATGACAAATTGTGAGCCCTGTAATTTAACAAGCAAAGTCATCACTTATTAAACCACCATTGGCTCCTGTGAGGCTGACTCAATTAACGTAGAAATGTTTTCTTGATGGGATGAGCACTTGACACGTCCTAACATTCAAGGCTATGGGCCAAGTGCTGGTAAATGGGATCAGGTAGGTCGGTCAGGTGTTTCTCACGTGTCGGCGCAGACTCGATGGGCCGAAGGGCCTCTCCTGCACTGTGTGTGTTTCTGTGATTCTGTGACCCTGTCCCTCCATCACTGGGGTATAAAGGACTCAGTTTGCAGAATGCTCTGTGGGCACCACAACGCGCCTGCCCTATACCCTCGTGAGCTTCTTTTACCCGCTGGTTTCATCTGTGACTCAGGGGTAATTGTCAGAGGCCCTTGGGCAACTTCACCGAGTAAAAGCCCTTTGATAGATGTCCTTTTGGATTCTCTTTCATTGGGTCTAACAGTTAAACCTGTTCCTCATCCTGATTGGCTGCCCTTGCTGCCCTAGTGACAACACTAACCTTGGCAGCACATGCAGACTGTGCTTTTCGCCTGTCCGTCTGCCAGACCGCTGCCCTTCGAGTGGACTGGACCAGCGGCATTGCCCGGACACATGGATGACCTGACAATTATGTTTTACCCTTCGGTAAATGGGAAATGTCCTCTCACGGCAACTTATGTTTTATGGGTTTAACCCTAGGACTGTTGGAGCCTGTTTGCTCCCTGAACACTAGGTGCTGGTTGTATCTTCGTTTACAATAGTCACTATCTGTACCGATTAATGTGGGTTTAGCGGGGTCTGCCTGGTCTAAAGCATACCATAACGCTGCTGTTTCAGCACACTGTGCTGGCCAAGGGTATGGATAGTAATTCCTCTGGGTAGAAAGACTAGGAGTCTGGGAGCATCCCTACTACCATCCCCACCCCAGCTGAGGATTGTTGGGATGTCCCTTCTTTAGTCACCCTCGATGACCCATCGCGGTGCACAACTGGCTGCTCCTCGGTGAGTGGTCTCAGAGGCCCTTGTTTAATTCCCTCCTCAGTGTCATCATTCTCCATAACTGGGAGATGTCCAAAGCCCATCTCCGAGGAGAGAGATTTGAAAATGAGCGTCAGGTCACTCACATTTATCATAGCGGATTTGGGTGGTTCTCATCTCATCAGAGACTGATCTCAAGTCTGGTATTTCAGTATAGGTGGTAATGGGGTGCACCCCTTGTAGGGGTTGTGCCTGACTGAGGCTCTGGGCTATCACAGCCATGACTCTTTTATTATTGTACCTTCTTTCGACATTGAGAACATTATAAGAATGAAACTGAACAGACACAATGTGATGCTCATTGCAAGAACCAGCAGCTGCTATCTTAGGGTGACGTCTGGACATGAATATTGAGTGGGACCTGCAAGTCCCTTTGTTACAGGTCCCTCTGTGCATCACAGCGCACTTGCTGCAATTTCAAATAATCACCTGGGGAACTAAAATGAATGGGCCTTTCGTCACCCCCACCCACTCTAGCACCCAGGGGCTCGGCAACGGACAGAGACAGGGGGGTACAGTACTTCCTCAGTACTGACCCTCCGACAGTACAGCACTCCCTCAGTACTGACGCTCCGACAGTACAGCACTCCCTCAGTACTGACCCTCTGACAGTGTGGCACTCCCTCAGTACTGACCCTCTGACAGTGCAGCACTCCCTCAGCACTGACCCTCTGACAGTGTGGCACTCCCTCAGTACTGACCCTCTGACAGTGCAGCACTCCCTCAGTACTGACCCTCTGACAGTGTGGCACTCCCTCAGTACTGACCCTCTGACAGTGTGGCACTCCCTCAGCACTGACCCTCTGACGGTGTGGCGCTCCCTCAGTACTGACCCTCTGACAATACAGCACTCCCTCAGTACTGACCCTCTGACAGTGCAGCACTCCCTCAGTACTGACCCTCTGACAGTGTGGCACTCCCTCACTACTGGCCCTCTGACAGTGAAGCACTGCCTCAGTACTGACCCTCTGACAGTGCAGCACTCCCTCAGTACTGACCCTCTGACAGTGCAGCACTGCCTCAGTACTGACCCTCTGACAGTGCAGCGCTCCCTCAGTACTGACCCTCTGACAGTGCAGCACTCCCTCAGTACTGACCCTCTGACAGTGCAGTGCTCCCTCAGTACTGACCCTCTGACAGTTCAGCACTCCCTCAGTACTGACCCTCTGACAGTGTGGCACTCCCTCACTACTGGCGCTCTGACAGTGCAGCACTGCCTCAGTACTGACCCTCCGACAGTGCAGCACTCCCTCAGTGCTGACCCTCCGACAGTGGAGAGCTCCCTCAGTGCTGACCCTCCGACAGTGGAGAGCTCCCTCAGTGCTGACCCTCTGACAGTGCGGCGCTCCCTCAGTACTGACCCTCCGACAGTGCAGCACTCCCTCTGTACTGACCCTCCGACAGTGCAGCACTCCCTCTGTACTGACCATCCGACAGTGGAGAACTCCCTCAGTACTGACCCTCTGACAGTGCAGCACTCCCTCAGTACTGACCCTCTGACAGTGCAGCACTCCCTCAGTACTGACCCTCTGACAGTGCGGCACTCCCTCAGTACTGCACTGAGTGTTTCAGCCTGGATTTTGTACTCAAGTCTCTGGAATGGCATTTGAGCCCAGAACCTTCTGAATCAGAGGTGAGAATACTACCTACTGAGGCATGGCTGAGACAGCACAACCAAATTTTTTGTATAATTGAAAGGCTCAATCTTTTTGATGATAAATGAAGGTTGCAATAGAGCTCAGGAGATTGGTGGAGATTTCTGCCCAGTTCAACCTGCGCCGCACTGACTAGCCTGGACACTAGATGGAGCCAACAGCCAACAAATCCTTCACACATTCCCTGAACTGGAATTGGCTATTCCAATGTACCCAAATCTCAAAGGGAAGCACTGACCGGAGTCTCCAGCCTCCTAACACACTCTCCCTCCATTAGTTCCTTTTCTCATTCCTCGCATTCTCATTGCCCAGTTCTACTTTTTCCTTTATTTTCTCCTTTTCTCATCCTCGGTCTCCACTCACTGTTGTTCCATCTCTCCCTATTTCTCTTCGTCTTTCTTTTACCAGCTTTTTATTTCTGATCATCGTTTTCATTGTATCTGCTTTTCTTGATGCCTTTCACTTTCAGTCTCTCTCTCTTTCTTTTTCTCTCTCTTCCCCTCTTTCTCTCCCTCTCCATCTCTCTCTTTCCCCCTCTCTCCTGCTTTTTCCCTCAATCTACCCTCGCTTTCCACGCTCTCTGTCTCACTTTTTCCCTCTCTCTTTTTCTCTCTTTCACTCTCCCCTCTCCCTTTTTTCTTTCTCCCTTTCCCCTTCTGTTTCTTTTCATACACGTATTTTAAAAATAAAATTCGACAACTCTCTCACCGTCACCACATTTTTCTCTGATTAATTCATGCAGACTTTGTGATCCCCGTTAATGTCACAGTAACAATAATTGTACAGAGACACCGGGGGTCTGGAATGTTTAAAACATTATGTATTCTTTCAGGAAATGTGAGCATTGCTGAAAGACCAGCATTTATTGCCCATCCCTAGTTGCCCTTGAGAAGGTGGTGGTGAGCTGCCTTCTTGAACAGCTGCAGTCCATGTGGTGTAGGTACACCCACAGTGCTGTTAGGAAGGGAGTTCCTGGTTTATGACCCAGCGACAGTGAAGGAACAGCCGATATATTTCCAAGTCAGGATGGTGAGTGACTTGGAGGGGAACTTCCAGGCGGTGATGTTCCCATCTATTTGCTGCCCTTGTCCTTCTAGGTGGTAGAGGTTGTTTGTTTGGAAGGTGCTGTTGAAGGAGCCTTGGTGAGTTTCTGCAGTGTAGATGGTACACGCTGCTGCTACTGTGCGTCAGTGATGGAGTAAGTGAATGTTTAAGGTGGTGGATGGGATGCCAATCAAGCGGGCTCCTTTGTCCTGGATGGTGTCAAGCTTCTTGAGTCTGTTGCACTCATCCAGGCAAATGGAGAGTATTCCACCCCACTCCTGACTTGTGCCTTGTAGGTTTACCGTAATTCTATATTCACCCACTGTGGAAACTGGTACTGAGCTACCTAACCTCACTGACCCAGCAGCTGTGACCCTCTGTTAAGTGCAGGATGGAACTGTATTGTTTACCTGTGCCAGACCCCATCACCTCCTGCATTCACTGTATCACATCGGCTCCTAGTGCCCCAGTGCTTCGAGTTTAAAAAGCTCATCCTCAAGTTCAGATTGCTCCATGGCCTGACCCCTCCCTATCTCTGTAACCCCCTCCACTTCCTCCAACCCTCCCTATCTCTGTAATCTCCTCCACTTCCTCCAACCCTCCCTATCTCTGTAACCTCCTCTACTTCCTCCAACCCTCCCTATCTCTGTAACGCCCTCCAGCCCCACACCCCTCCCTATCTCTATAACCTCCTACAACCCTCCCTATCTCTGTAACCCCCTCCACTTCCTCCAACCCTCCCTATCTCTGTAACCTCCTCCACTTCCTCCAACCCTCCCTATCTCTATAACCTCCTCCACTTCCTCCAACCCTCCCTATCTCTGTAACCCCCTCCACTTCCTCCAACCCTCCCTATCTCTGTAACCCCCTCCACTTCCTCCAACCCTCCCTATCTCTGTAACCTCCTCCACTTCCTCCAACCCTCCCTATCTCTGTAACCTCCTCCAGCCCCACAACCCTCCCTATCTCTGTAACCTCCTCCAGCCCCTACAACCCTCCCTATCTCTGTAACCTCCTCCAGCCCCACACCCCTCCCTATCTCTGTAACCTCCTCCAGCCCCACAACCCTCCCTATCTCTGTAACCTCCTCCAGCCCCACAACCCTCCCTATCTCTGTAACCCCCTCCACTTCCTCCAACCCTCCCTATCTCTGTAACCTCCGCCAGCCCCACACCCCTCCCTATCTCTGTAACCTCCTCCACTTCCTCCAACCCTCCCTATCTCTGTAACCTCCTCCAGCCCCACACCCCTCCCTATCTCTGTAACCTCCTCCAGCCCCACAACCCTCCCTATCTCTGTAACCTCCTCCAGCCCCACACCCCTCCCTAGCTCTGTAACCTCCTCCAGCCCCACAACCCTCCCTATCTCTGTAACCTCCTCCACTTCCTCCAACCCTCCCTATCCCTGTAACCTCCTCCACTTCCTCCAACCCTCCCTATCTCTGTAACCCCCTCCACTTCCTCCAACCCTCCCTATCTCTGTAACCTCCTCCAGCCCCACACCCCTCCCTATCTCTGTAACCTCCTCCACTTCCTCCAACCCTCCCTATCTCTGTAACCTCCTCCAGCCCCACACCCCTCCCTATCTCTGTAACCTCCTCCAGCTCCCGACAACCCTCCCTATCTCTGTAACCTCCTCCAGCCCCACAACCCTCCCTATCTCTGTAACCCCCTCCACTTCCTCCAACCCTCCCTATCTCTGTAACCTCCTCCAGCCCCACACCCCTCCCTATCTCTGTAACCTCCTCCAGCTCCCGACAACCCTCCCTATCTCTGTAACCTCCTCCAGCCCCACAACCCTCCCTATCTCTGTAACCTCCTCCAGCCCCTACACCCCTCCCTATCTCTGTAACCTCCTCCAGCCCCTACACCCCTCCCTATCTCTGTAACCTCCTCCAGCCCCACAACCCTCCCTATCTCTGTAACCTCCTCCAGCCCCTACACCCCTCCCTATCTCTGTAACCTCCTCCAGCCCCTACACCCCTCCCTATCTCTGTAACCTCCTCCAGCTCCACACCCCTCCCTATCTCTGTAACCTCCTCCAGCCCCCACACCCCTCCCTATCTCTGTAACCTCCTCCAGCCCCTACACCCCTCCCTATCTCTGTAACCTCCTCCAGCTCCACACCCCTCCCTATCTCTGTAACCTCCTCCAGCCCCCACACCCCTCCCTATCTCTGTAACCTCCTCCAGCCCCACACCCCTCCCTATCTCTGTAACCTCCTCCAGCCCCACACCCCTCCCTATCTCTGTAACCTCCTCCAGCCCCACAACCCTCCCTATCTCTGTAACCTCCTCCAGCCCCACAACCCTCCCTATCTCTGTAACCTCCTCCAGCCCCACAACCCTCCCTATCTCTGTAACCTCCTCCACTTCCTCCAACCCTCCCTATCTCTGTAACCTCCTCCAGCCCCCACACCCCTCCCTATCTCTGTAACCTCCTCCAGCCCCACACCCCTCCCTATCTCTGTAACCTCCTCCAGCCCCTACACCCCTCCCTATCTCTGTAACCTCCTCCAGCCCCTACACCCCTCCCTATCTCTGTAACCTCCTCCAGCCCCACAACCCTCCCTATCTCTGTAACCTCCTCCAGCCCCTACACCCCTCCCTATCTCTGTAACCTCCTCCAGCCCCACACCCCTCCCTATCTCTGTAACCTCCTCCAGCCCCACAACCCTCCCTATCTCTGTAACCTCCTCCAGCCCCACAACCCTCCCTATCTCTGTAACCTCCTCCAGCCCCACACCCCTCCCTATCTCTGTAACCTCCTCCAGCCCCACACCCCTCCCTATCTCTGTAACCTCCTCCAGCCCCACACCCCTCCCTATCTCTGTAACCTCCTCCAGCCCCACAACCCTCCCTATCTCTGTAACCTCCTCCAGCCCCACACCCCTCCCTATCTCTGTAACCTCCTCCAGCCCCACACCCCTCCCTATCTCTGTAACCTCCTCCAGCCCCACAACCCTCCCTATCTCTGTAACCTCCTCCAGCCCCACAACCCTCCCTATCTCTGTAACCTCCTCCAGCCCCACAACCCTCCCTATCTCTGTAACCTCCTCCAGCCCCACAACCCTCCCTATCTCTGTAACCTCCTCCAGCCCCACAACCCTCCCTATCTCTGTAACCTCCTACAACCCTCCCTATCTCTGTAACCTCCTACAGCCCCACAACCCTCCCTATCTCTGTAACCTCCTCCAGCCCCACAACCCTCCCTATCTCTGTAACCTCCTCCAGCCCCACAACCCTCCCTATCTCTGTAACCTCCTACAACCCTCCCTATCTCTGTAACCTCCTCCAGCCCCACAACCCTCCCTATCTCTGTAACCTCCTCCAGCCCCACAACCCTCCCTATCTCTGTAGTCTCCTCCAGCCCCACAACCCTCCGAGATCTCTGCGCCCCTCCAATTCTGGCCACTTGAGCTTCCCTGATTTTCATCGCTCCACTATTGGTGGCTGTGCCTTCAGCTGCCTCGACCCTAAGCTCTGGAATCCCCTCCCTCTGCCTCTCGGCCTCTCTGCCCTCCTTTAAGATGCTCCTTAAGACCCACCTCTTTGACCAAGCTATTGGTCACCTTCTTATGTAACTCAGTCGCACTCATTCCTGTGTAAGTCAAGGGCATTAAAGGCGCTGTATAAACAAGAATTGTTGTATATGTCATATACATACATCATATTTTTCATGATATTATTACACCATCCTGACTTAGTCAAGGATGAGGAAGGATATCAAGCTCTGCACCACCCCCCCCACCCCCCACCTCTCCACCTCTCCACCCCCACCTCCCACCCCAGCATTGAATGAGTTCTGCTGGGGAAAAGGGCAACAAAAACGTCCCCTTTCAATTGCCGGAAGATTCCTATAGCGCCTTTCACATCCTCAGGACATCCCAAGGCGCTCTCACAGCCCGAGACCCACAGTCACCGTTCTGAGCAAGGGAAATGCAGCAGATCAGCAGATACCCTGAGCACAGTTAGCCGAGAGTGGGGGTCAGCCAGTTGATGCTTTTTTTGATGCTGCTGATTAAGGTGGGGGGGGAAGTTACCGCAGACAATTCCCCTCCCTTTATTCATATAGTTAGCTTTCAGTTCAGTCACAGGATGAAAGCCACGTTGCTGTGGGGTCTGGAGTCACATGTAGGCCAGACTGGGTAAGGATGGCAGATTTCCTTCCCTAAAGGGCATTAGTGAACCAGATGGGGTTTTTAACAACAATCCGGTAATTACATGGTCACTAATACCGATTTTTCGTTCCATATTTATTTAAATAAATTTAAATTTCCTCACTGTTGTGGTGGGATTGAAACTTATGTGTCTTGATCGTTACTCTGGGAATCCAAGGGGAGGTAGTAACATGCTGGTATTGTCACTGGACTAGTATTCCAGAGACTAAGGGCAATGCTCGGGTGTCCTGGGATTGAATCCCACCATTGCACATGGTGGAATTTGAATTCAATAAGAATCTGGAATTACAAATCTAATTGTTGTAATGCCCTTTAGAGAAGGAAATCTGCTGCTCTTACCTGGTCTGGGCCTACATGTGACTCCAAACCCACAGCAATGTGGTTGACTCTTAATTGGCCTCACTCAGTTGCAACACTTCAAGTTCCCCTCCAAGCCACTCATCATCCTGACTTGGAAATATATCGGCCGTTCCTTCACTGTCGCTGGGTCAAAATCCTGGAACTCCCTCCCTAACAGCACCGTGGGTGTACCTACACCACATGGACTGCAGCGGTTCAAGAAGGCGGCTCACCACCACCTTCTCAAGGGGGCAATTAGGGATGGGCAATAAATGCTGGTCTCACCAGACATGCCCACATCCCGTGAATGAACAATTAATTAATTATCCCACTAACAAGCTGATAAGATTTTAGTTTGATGTCTCATTTGAAGAACGGCACCTCTGACAGTGCAGCACCTCACTCCCCACCCCCACTCCCCACCCCCCTTCTGGGTTTCTGTCACCTCCGCTTTGTCCATGTCTCTCTCTGCTCCTCCCCTTTCTCTGTATATCAGGATTTGCAATCCTGAGGTTGTGGGTTCATATCCTGATGTACCAGGTGTGTCATAGATTTTTTTTAAAGTTAAATAAATGAGCTAACGCCAGAGATTAGTCAACTGCTGGACTGTCACACAAACCCAACTGTGAACCTCCTGCTGTCTTCACCCAGTCTGTGTCTACCTGTGCCTCCAGTCCCACACTGGAGTAACTCAGAACGGACATTTAATACACAATTGAAAAAGCCACCGACATCACAAAGACAACTTGAAATATCTGCAAGCAAAATACTGCAGATGCAGCAAATGTGAAATAAAGCAGGAACTACTGGAATTGCCCAGCAGCTCAGGGAACACCCGTGAAAAGCAACTTCTCAAGTCAGAAACAATAAACTAAAGCATGAAAATCACGAGGCCGTGAGGAAGGGAAGACAGGTAATGGCAAGGTTTTCTGTCTTTTCTTGTTTCTCTCTCTATCTCCCTCTCTCTCTCTCGCTCTCTCTCTTTCTCTGTGTTTCTCCCTCTCTGCATCTCTACACCTCTTTTTCCCTCTCTGTTTCTCTCTTCCTCTGTCTCCATGACTCTTGTCAACGGTACGTTAATTACATTGTTAAGATACACAGGTGAAGGGCATTGTTTGATTAAGTACCTAGAGCACTTATAAAGAGAGACTCATGGTACGCTTGACCTTCTGTGACTGGTCGACAATGCAGGGACTGGAGTGACCGGTCGACAACGCAGGGACTGGAGTGACCGGTCGACAACGCAGGGACTGGAGTGACCGGTCGACAACGCAGGGACTGGAGTGACCGGTCGACAACGCAGGGACTGGAGTGACCGGCCGACAACGCAGGGACTGGAGTGACCGGTCGACGACGCAGGGACTGGAGTGACCGGTCGACGACGCAGGGACTGGAGTGACCGGTCGACGACGCAGGGACTGGAGTGACCGGTCGACGACGCAGGGACTGGAGTGACCGGTCGACGACGCAGGGACTGGAGTGACCGGTCGACGACGCAGGGACTGGAATGACCGGTCGACGATGCAGGGACTGGAGTGACCGGTCGACAACGCAGGGACTGCAGTGACCAGTCGACTATGCAGGGACTGGAGTGCATCATCAGTCCACAAAACAACATTTCAATTTAATTAGATACATTTCCTTTAAATTTTGCCCCTTTGTTACAGTGCCCCTTTAAGGGACTATCACTTTATTTTAATTTGTTAATTTTCCCATTTGTTATTGTTGTATCAAAAGAGTATAAAGAGACACCCATAGTACACCTGAGGACTTCCGCGATTGTTGGACACCACAGGGGCTGGAGTCCCCACAATTTGCTTTGAGTTTTAAGTTTCTATTGAAGATTTGTCTTTTGTTATAGTGCCCCTTTAAAGCTGTCACTTTAATTAGTTTATTTGTTAATGTCAAGAAGCTTGACACCATCCAGGACAAAACAGCCCACTTGATTGGCACCCCGTCCACAAACATTCACTCCCTCCACCACTGACGCACAGTAGCAGCAGTGTGTACCATCTACAAGATGCACTGCAGGAACTAACCAAGGCTCCTTAGACAGCATCTTCCAAACCCACTGCTGCTCCCATCTAGAAGGACAAGGGCAGCAGATACATGGGAACACCACCACCTGGAAGTTCCCCTCCAAGTCACTCACCATCCTGACTTGGAAATATATCGCCGTTCCTCCCCTGTCGCTGGGTCAAAATCCTGGAATTCCCTCCCTAATAGCACTGTGGGTGTACCCACACCACATGGACTGCAGCGGTTCAAGAAGGCAGCTCACCACCACCTTCTCAAGGGCAATTAGGGATGGGCAATAAATGCTGGCCTAGCCAGCGAAGCCCACATCCCATGAATGAATAAAAAAGTATTATTTTATTTCCTTTTAATTGGTGCTTAAGTGTATAAAGGGATACTGCTGGGACACTGGGTTGGCAGGTAGGAGGCAGACATATGTAATTCTGCAATGTAAACAAAGGAACTGTCACGAAAAGGATTTGTGTATAGCATCATACTTCACCTTCCGTCTTGGGATCCATATGTCATCCCCGAATCCTTCTTTCTGTTTTTGTCTCTCTCTCTCTCTCTTTGTCTGTCTCTCTGTTTCTTTTTCTCTCTCTCTTTCTGTCGCATGCCCTCTGTCCTTGAGACTCTTGTTTCCTTTCTCTATGTCTCTATCTCTCTTTCTCTCACCCTCTCTCTCTCTCTCTGTGTCTCTGACTCCCTGTCTGTCTCTGTCTGACGTCTCTCACTCTGTCGCTCTGCAGCTCTCTCTCCTTTTTTTCCTCACCATCCCTCCGTCCAGCCCATCCCCGGGGCTTGGGCTCCATGTACTCCCAGAGCTGCTGCCGTCAGGGAGCAGAGACTGACCTCTGCTGATGGAGCAGGTTAAGGGGAATTATTCTGCCCCTGAGGCACAGGGGTGGGGGGGGGCTCCCTGGATGATTGCCCACCCCTCCCCCAACCCCAGCCTCTCCCCTAACCCAAGGGCACTGGGTGCCATGGAATATACCCCACCCCAAACCCCAGGCATTGAATGAGGGGCTCCCCGGTGAGTGTGACTCGCTCAGAGAGGAGTATTGAAGAGGGGGGGTCCCCAAAATTCTGGAATTCTCCCGATCTCCGACTGACCTCCTGGTGTTTTCCTTTTTTAAAAGAATCTTTCTTGCTGGTTCTGTTTGTGAACAGCCCTCTTCTCAATTCAGCAATGGTTCCCTACATCAGCTGTTTTCAATCAGTTTGAGATTATTTCTGTTTGCAATATATTGGTGCAAATCAAAGCAAAACATATAGAGTATCAAACCCTTTGTAAACAATCTGTGTCTTCAATTATCGATGGGTTTGTTCCAAGTGCTTTCCATTATTACAACTGTCTGGCCATGTAATCTCTTATTTACGCTTTCAATTCTGAACTATTAACTGGTCTGCTCCAAACCTGTCTCAGAACCTCCCAGAACTCTGCACTCCTTCAGTTCTGGCCTTTTGAACATCTCCAGTTCCCATTGCCCCACCGGTGGCGGCCGTGCCTTCAGCTGCCTGGGCCCTAACCTCTGCGAATTCTTCCCTGAGCCTCCTTGCCTCTCTCTTCCTTTCAGACTCTCCTTGAATTGTACCTTTCGTGACCAAGCCTTAGGTCGCCTAGCCTGACACCTCTTTACATGGAGAACCGTTTTACTGTGCTCAAGGCGCTACATAAATGCAAGCTGTTGCCCCCAAAATGTATCTGGTTTAAGATTTGGGTTCAAACTCTCATTTCTCTGACAGTAAGTCTCACCAGTGTGTCAATCTGTCCAGGGGAGCACCCGCACACCCCTCCTGGCCTCTGAGATCCCAGATGGCCGCCCCAGTTGTTGTCACCTCACTGGGGTGAGACCTCGAGGCTTGGAGGTGGAGGTGACCCTGGACATCTCCAGGCAGGTGTGTAAAGTGTGAAAAAGGAGCAGCGAGCTCCTCTTTTATTTTATTTTATTCACTCGTGGGATGTGGGCGTCACTGGCTGGGCCAGCGTTTGCTGCCCATCCCTAATTGCCCTTGTTCAGAGGGCATTTAAGAGTCAACCTCTTTGCTGTGAGCCTGGAGTCACATGTAGGCCGGACATTTTTACAACAACCAGCAATGGTTTCATGGTCATCATCAGACTTTTAATTCCAGGTTACTTTTTTATTGAATTCAAATTTCACCATCTGCTTTGATGGGATTTGAACCTGAGCTTCGTTGGCTGGGCCAGCATTTATTGTCCACCCCTAGTTGCCCCTTGAGAACGTGGTGGTGAGCTGCCTTCTTGAACTGCTGCAGTCCATGTGGTGTAGGTATACTCACAGTGCTGTTAGGGAGGGAGCTCCAGGATTTTGACCCAGCGACAGTGAAGGAACGGCTGATATATTTCCAAGTCAGGATGGTGAGTGGCTCGGAGGGGAACATCTAGGCGGTGGTGTTCCCATGTGTCTGCTGCCCTTGTCCTTTTAGATGGTAGTGGTTGTAGGCTTGGAAGGTGCTGTATAAGGAGCCTTGGTGAGTTTCTGCAGTGCATCTTGTAGATAGTACACACTGCTGCTTCTGTGCGTCAGTGGTGGAGGGAGTGAATGTTTGTGGATGAGGTGCCAATCAAGCGGGCTGCTTTGTCCTGGATGGTGTCAAGCTTCTTGAGTGTTGTTGGAGCTGCACTCATCCAGGCAAGTGGAGAGTATTCCATCACACTCCTGACTTGTGCCTTGTAGATGATGGACAGGCTTTGGGGAGTCAGGAGGTGAGTTACTCGCCACAAGATTCCTAGCCTCTGACCTGCTGTTGTAGCCACAGTGTTTATATGGCTAGTCCAGTTCAGTTTCTGGTCAGTGGTAACCCCCAGGATGTTGATAGTGGGGGATTCAGTGATGGTAATGCCATTGAACATCAAGGGGCGATGGTTAGATTCTCTCTTGTTGGAGATGGTCATCACCTGACACATGTGTAGCATGACTGTTGCTTGCCACTTGTCAGCCCAAGCCTGGATATTGTCCAGGTCTTGCTGCATTTGGACATGGACTGCTTCAGTATCTGAGGAGTCGCAAATGGTGCTGAACATTGTGCAAACATCAGCGAACATCCCCACTTCTGACCTAATGATGGAAGGAAGGTCATTGATGAAGTAGCTGAAGATGGTTGGGCCGGGGACACTACCCTGAGGAACTCTTGCGGTGATGTCCTGGAGCTGAAATGACTGATGTCCAACAACCACAACCATCTTCCTTTGTGCTAGATATGAAATGTAGCTACTGTTGTGGTATATTGCTGAAAAGAGAGAAATGTTGCCAAAACCTTTCGTCTTGCACTCATCAGAATGAACACGATAATTCCAAATTTCGATCAGCCACAACAATTTATTCTACAAGAGAAAAGGGTGCTGATTGACAAGTTGACTCTGATTGGCTGAGGCTGATTGGCTGAGGCACTGCTTTGGAGAAAGCAATGGGGACCAATGGGCTCCCCAAGCTCCTGGGTAATTCGAAAAAAGGTGCAAAGCTTGAACATATTTCTTTCGTGGCAGAGAATTGGTCCCTGTGTATAAATGTGTGTCACTTCTAGCACGTATAAATGAGCCATGTTATGAGCTCGACTGGTCATCTTAAATTGGTTGTTAGGTTAGCCATTAATGCACTCAGGATTGTTCAGCAAGTGCTGTCCAACCACAGAACCACTGTGTCATAATATAGGAAACGCAGCAGTCAATTTACAAACAGCAAGCTCAGAGAAATAGAAAAATAATAACAACCACATAATCTGCTTTAGTGAACTTGGTTGAGGGATAAAGGTCGGCCAAGGGGAGAGAATTTGATGAACATTTGTTTCTTTTGGACTGGCGGGAGTTACATGCTGCAGTTCCCCAGGGGTCAGTATTAAGACCGATGCTCTTTTGGTAAATTTTAATGACCTGGGTTTGGGTTTACAGGGCATATTTTCAAAGCTTTGCAGATAGCATGGAATCTCTGAACTCTGTATTAAACAGTGATTTCAGGACCCGCTTCAGGAGGGACATAGGCAGATTGGTGAATTGGGCAGACAGGTGGTAGATGAAAGTTAAGGGGGAGAAGTGTGATGGTAAGAAAGAATGAAGAGAGGCAATATAAACTAAATTACACAATTTTAAAGAGGCTGGAGGAACAGAGAGACGTTGTGGTGCATGTGCACAAATCATTGAAGGCGGCAGGATAAGTTGAGAAGGCTGCCTATAAAATGCATACAGGATTCTTTTGTTTTACGAATAAAGTCATTGGACAGAATTTAATCCAGGCGACGGGGGTCTTGTCTGTCTCCTTTGGGGAAGACCCGCCAGTATTACACTTAAGCGGCCACAGGTAGGATCCAAGGGGGCAGAAATCCCACCCCCCCTGAAAGCTGTTGGCCGGTCAGAGGCTGACGTCTCTCCAGTGCAGCAGCGCCACTGGGAGTAGTGGTAGCTGCTGGCACTGCACCCACCTGAGGCCTAGGATGACTGAGGGACCCAGGCCGCAGATGAGTGAGGGTGGGATGGGAGTCACGGGGAGAGGGCCGCTGGCTGGGGATGGGGGGCAAGGGGGGTCAGCAGGAAGGGTATCTCAGTGGGCCTCCCTTTCTGACAGCAGGGTCTCTTGATCAGGCACTGATTATCTGACAATCCTCCCACAAGCAAACCCGACTGTGCCACCTGCCACTGGTCGAATGCCAGTGGTGGTGGGATGAGGCCCTAAAGTGGGCATTAATCGCCCAGTCAAGGGCTTCAATTGCAGTTGGGTCAGGGAGGCCGCCCACGAGCCCTCCCACCCCAGACTTTATTGAGGCAGAAGCAGGAAGGTGGCAGAGTCCCCTCCGCACCCTCTAGCCCAGTTAAATGCCCCCCTGCCTCCATCTTGCCTTGGGGGAGGGGCATTAAATGGGTGAGATTTTCACTCATTCAAAACCCATCTACTTGTAAAGGGTCCATAGAATATAAAAGAATATAACATATCTTTATAAAATACTGATTAAGCCTCAAACATGTTCAATTTTGAGCACCGTACTTTCTGAAGGATGTCAAGGCCTTGGGAAGGTGAGAAGGAGATTTATTGGATGAGGGGACTTCAGTTAATGTGGAGAGACTGGAGATGCTGGGATTGTGCTCCTGAGAGCAGAGAAGGTTAAGGGGGAGATTGAATCGAGGCATTCCAAATCAGGAAGGGGTTGGGATTGAGGAAATAAGGGGGAACTGTTTCCAGTGGCAGAAGGGTCATTAATCAGAGGGCACAGATTTAAAATAATTGGCAAAAGAACCAGAGGGGGAGATGAGGAGAATTATTTTTACACAGCGAATTGTTGTGATCTGGAACGCGCTGCCTGAAAGGGCGGTGGAAGCAGATTCAATAATAACTTTAAAAAGGGAGCTCGTTGAGGGGATAAATTCACGGGGCTATGGGGTAAGGGTCAGGGAAGCGGGTTAACCTGCTAGTTGTTTCAAAGGGTCAGTAGAGGCATGATGGATTGAGTGGCCTACCTCGGTGTTGTATTACCCTATGAGTGAGGTACAGAGAGGGAGCTAGCACCGAGGACCTGACCTGAGAGCGGGGAGTCAGCTTTCGCATGTGAAGAGGGGGTGGGTGGTGGTGGGGGGGGGGGGGGGGGGGGGGGGTGGGGGGGGTGCGCAGTGTTGGGGGAGGAGGGAGGTGGTGTGCGTTGACTGTACATGTGAATCATTGACTAGTGGGTTTTTTGTCAAATCAAATACATCAACATTGCTGGTTGATGGGCTTCCATTGAAAGATGTGTTTCCAATAGTGAAAAGTGGGATGAAGAAAAGACTAATATTCCTTGAGTTGCATCTCTCAGAGCGGCTGACACTGAATTGAAATGAGATGCTCGATTTTAAAACTCTCATCCTTGTTTTCAAATCCCTCCATGGCCCCACCGCTCCTCTCTCCCTATCTTTGTAATCTCCTCCAACCCCACAAACTCCAAGATCCCTGCGCTCCTCTAACTTTGATCTCCTGAACATCCTCAATTTTCACTACTCCATCATTGGTGGCCGTACCTTGGCCCTAAGCTCTGGAATTTCCTGTCTAAACCTCTGCTCCTTTAAGACGCTCCTTAAAACCTACCTTTTTAACCAAGTTTTTGGTCACCTGTCTTAATATCTCCTTATGTGGCTCAATGCCAAGCTCTGTTTGACATTGGCCTTGGGGTATCTTACTATGATTAAAGACACTATATAAATGTAACTTGTTACTGCCGTTTAAAAGTTGTTCAAAACACTGCTTCTTGCATCCTGTCCAACAATCCAATCTTCCATCGCCCCTCTCAGGCTGACCCACTCTGGTTCATAGGTTCACCTCAATGCCTCAAATTCACTATCCCTATCCCTCTCTGAGTCAAAAAGATTGTGGGTTGAGTGCACAACCTGGAGATTCTGGTACAAAATTCTGTCTGACACTCGTACCGCAGTACTGAGGGAGCGCCACACTGCTGTCTTCCTTATGAGATGCGACACTGTCTGCCCTCTCAGGCGGATGTGAATTGATCCCACGGCCACTATTTCGACACACAGGAGGGGAGTTCTCCTCGGTCCCCGATATTCCCGAATCAACAGCACAGGTTATCATCACGTTGCTGTTTGTGGGAGCTCGCTCTGCGCACATTTTGCTGTTGTGTCTTCCGCACCTCAAAAGTACTTAAGTGGGTGTGAAAGGCTTTGGGACGTCCTGAGATCGCTCGAGAGGTGTAAGCCCTTTCTTACTGACTCAGACGCAAGGGTTCTACTGTCCGGGCCGAGCTGACACTGCAGAATTCTCCCTGAACAAGGCTTCACTGTGCTGAGGTTATTTGGTAATTGAAAGAGAGGAAGAAATTCATTCGGTTTATCCGCGCATAGGGCTGATTAATGCATGATTGGGGTAAGAGGTGTTTTTCCTCTGATATAGCAGGTGGCTCCTTTCTCTCTGCATCCAGTACGATCTGTTTGCTTGCTATTTTTTTTTACTCTCCTTGCCTTGTTTTAATCGCTGGGAGCCTCCGCAGCCCCAGTTGCAAAGTGAGTGAAAAGCTTGGGGCAGAGTCAGTTTGTAATCACTGCCTGGTGTGCGTAATGCAAATCTTACCTTATTCACCAACACGTCGACAGAGGCAGGGGATTGCAGCAGCAGACTCTGGTCCACCTCGACTTTGAGTGAATCTGTCTGTCTGTCCCGCGCAGCAGAGTAACTCTGCGGAGGGATTGGGATAAAGGACGCTTTCTCATTTTTATTCTTCCTTTCCCCGCAACTCAATTCAGACTGGGAAATGCGCCTGGGATTTTAACAGGGGCTCTGAAACTCCCGAGCAAATTGATTCAGACAACGCTGCCAGACTGAAGCAACAGAGGTAAGAGCCTTTTAAGTTTTGACAACGGCAAGTCTTATCAGACCCTTGCTCATTTTACTTTGCGGAGCAGATTAAACCCTTTCTCTCACTATCCCTGGCTATCACTGAATGCAGTGACCCTCCAGACGGCTTAAACAGATGTGTCGTACGTTGCAGTCCCTCCTCAGGCTTACGATTTAGCTTGCCTGGGTGACATCCCACGTCAGTCACAAAAGGAGGAAATTCGTGAACCAGGGAAGGACACCTATGGACAATTAGACAGTGAAATCATCAACAACCAGTCAGAAGTCAACAGACTGTCAGAGGTTAGCAGCAAGATGATTAATGAAAGCACACATGGAAGGGATAGAATGGACTGCATCAAGGTTAGATTAAAACTGTCTCTGCCTTAAAGCATCAAGTTAAGTATTCTCGCTGCGTGTATCTGGGAGGGGGTAGACGCTGTAATTATGGGTAAAGTTCTGGCAGGACTGGCTCTAACTGAAGGTTTTTGACACAGGTGATGTTTATCGGGGCTCCGACTAAGCAGGGTAGGTGGGTAAACTTGCAAATGGTTAACCTTTAAAACCAAACAAGAAGCAGAAAGTTCGAATACAAGAGGCAGCGGGAAGTGTTCCCACAGCCCAGTCACTCCCTCACTTGATTAATTAAAATGAGTGGGTTTATCACATGAAGAAAATGACAAAATGTTGGGACTGGGAGCGGGATCAGACTGACTGGATACTGGACTGGGAGTGGGATCAGACTGACTGGATACTGGACTGGGAGCGGGATCAGACTGACTGGACACTGGACTGGGAGTGGGATCAGACTGACTGGACACTGGACTGGGAGTGGGGTCAGACTGACTGGATACTGGATTGGGAGTGGGGTCAGACTGACTGGATACTGGATTGGGAGTGGGATCAGACTGACTGGACACTGGACTGGGAGTGGGATCAGACTGACTGGACACTGGATTGGGAGCGGGATCAGACTGACTGGATACTGGATTGGGAGTGGGGTCAGACTGACTGGATACTGGATTGGGAGTGGGATCAGAATGACTGGATACTGGATTGGGAGTGGGATCAGACTGACTGGACACTGGATTGGGAGTGGGGTCAGACTGACTGGACACTTAACTGGGAGTGGGATCAGACTGACTGGACACTTCATTGGGAGTGGGGTCAGACTGACTGGACACTGGATTGGGAGTGGGATTAGACTGACTGATACTGGACTGGGAGTGGGATCAGACTGACTGGATACTGGACTGGGAGCGGGATCAGACTGACTGGACACTGGACTGGGAGTGGGATCAGACTGACTGGATACTGGACTGGGAGTGGGATTAGACTGACTGATACTGGACTGGGAGTGGGATCAGACTGACTGGACACTGGATTGGGAGTGGGATTAGACTGACTGATACTGGACTGGGAGTGGGGTCAGACTGACTGGACACTGGATTGGGAGTGGGATTAGACTGACTGATACTGGACTGGGAGTGGGGTCAGACTGACTGGACACTGGATTGGGAGTGGGATCAGACTGACTGGACACTGGATTGGGAGTGGGGTCAGACTGACTGGACACTTAACTGGGAGTGGGATCAGACTGACTGGATACTTCATTGGGAGTGGGATCAGACTGACTGGATACTGGATTGGGAGTGGGATCAGACTGACTGGACACTGGATTGGGAGTGGGATCAGACTGACTGGATACTGGATTGGGAGTGGGATCAGACTGACTGGATACTTCATTGGGAGTGGGGTCAGACTGACTGGACACTGGATTGGGAGTGGGATTAGACTGACTGATACTGGACTGGGAGTGGGATCAGACTGACTGGATACTGGACTGGGAGTGGGATCAGACTGACTGGATACTGGGCTGGGAGCGGGATCAGACTGACTGGACACTGGACTGGGACAGGGATCAGACTGACTGGATACTGGACTGGGAGTGGGGTCAGACTGACTGGACACTGGACTGGGACAGGGATCAGACTGACTGGATACTGGACTGGGAGCGGGATCAGACTGACTGGACACTGGACTGGGATTGGGATCAGACTGACTGGATACTGGACTGGGAGCGGGATCAGACTGACTGGACACTGGACTGGGAGTGGGATCAGACTGACTGGACACTGGACTGGGAGTGGGATCAGACTGACTGGACACTGGACTGGGAGCGGGATCAGACTGACTGGATACTGGACTGGGAGTGGGATCAGACTGACTGGACACTGGACTGGGAGTGGGATCAGACTGACTGGACACTGGACTGGGAGTGGGATCAGACTGACTGGACACTGGACTGGGAGCGGGATCAGACTGACTGGACACTGGACTGGGAGCGGGATCAGACTGACTGGATACTGGACTGGGAGTGGGATCAGACTGACTGGACACTGGACTGGGAGTGGGGTCAGACTGACTGGATACTGGACTGGGAGTGGGATCAGACTGACTGGACACTGGACTGGGAGTGGGGTCAGACTGACTGGACACTGGACTGGGAGTGGGATCAGACTGACTGGACACTGGACTGCGACAGGGATCAGACTGACTGGATACTGGACTGGGAGTCGGATCAGACTGACTGGACACTGGACTGGGAGTCGGATCAGATTTGGTTGAACATTTCTAGGAAGTTGGGGAAACTGAGAGTTCTTGGTATGAGTATTGAAATAGAAGTCGGCCATTCATCCCCTTGCTCCTGTTCCACTCTTCTGTATTTAGTTAGTACTGTACCATCTCAACCATTGACCTTGTCAGCTTGTTCCATGAATTTAGATCTCAGCTGATCTGTACCTTTTTTTATACATTCATGAGATGTGGTCTTCGCTGGCTGGGCCAGCATTTATTGCCCATCCCTTATTGCCCTTGAGAAGGTGGTGGTGAGCTGCCTCCTTGAACTACAGCAGTCCATGTGGTGTAGGTACACCCACAGTGCTGTTAGGGAGGGGGTTGCAGGATTTTGACCCAGCGGCAGTGAAGGAACAGTGATATATTTCCAAGTCAGGATGGTGAGTGGTTTGGAGGGGAACTTCCAGGTGGTGGTGTTCCCATGTGTCTGCTGCCCTTGTCCTTCTAGATGGTAGCAGTCGTGGGTTTGGAAGATGCTGTCTAAGGAGCCTTTGTGAGTTTCTGCAGTGCATCTTGTAGATGGTAGACACTGCTGCTACTGTGCAACAGTGGTGGAGGGAGTGAATGTTTGTGGACGTGGTGCCAATTAAGTGGGCTGCTTTGTCCTAGTTGGTGTCAAGCTTCTTTAGTGTTGTTGGAGCTGCACTTATCCAGGCAAGTGGAGAGTATTCCATCACATACCTGAATTGCGCCTTGTAGATGGTGAACAGGCTTTGGGGAATCAGGAGGTGAGTTACTCATCGCAGGATTCCTAGCCTCTGAATTGTTCTTGTATATGACTAGTCCAGTTCAGTTTCTGGTCAATGATAACCCCCAAGATGTTGATAATGGGGGATTCAGCAATGGTAATGCTATTGAATGTCAAGGGGTTAGATTCTCTCTTGTTAGAGATGATTATTGCCCGGCGCTTGTGTGGCGTGAATGTTACTTGCCACTTGTCAGCCTAAGCCTGGATATTGTCCAGGTCTTGCTGCATTTGGACATGGACTGCTTCAGTATCTGAGGAGTCGCAAATGGTGCTGAACATTGAGCAATCATCAGCGAACATTTTTTTTTTACTCGTCACTGGCCAGCCCAGCATCCCTAGTTGCTCTAGTTCAGAGGGCATTTAAGAGTCAACCACATTACTATGGGTCTGGAGTCACATGTAGGCCAGACCAGGTATGGACGGTAGATTTCCTTCCCTAAATAACATTAGTGAACCAGATGGGTTTTCACCCCACTTCTGAGCTTATGATGGAAGGTCATTGATGAGGCAGCTGAAGATGGTTGGGCTGAGGATGCTTCCCTGAGGAGTTCCTGCAGTGATGCCCTGGAGCTGAGATGACTGACCTCCAACAACCACAACCATCTTCCTTTGTGCTAGGTATGACTCCAACCAGCAGAGAGTTTTCCCCCTGATTTCCATTGACTCCAGTTTTGCTCGGGCTCCTTGATGCTGCACTCTGTCACATGCTACCTTGATGTCAAGGGCAGTCACTCTCGCTCTCACCTCACCTCACCTCAGGAGTTCAGCTCTTTTGTCCATGTTTGAACCAAGGCCTCCTTACCCAACATCAATCTATCTCCGTTTGAAAATTTCAACTAACACCGAGACGTGCAACCTTCTGAGTTCAGCATTTCTATCACTCTTTAAGCGAAATATTGCTTCCTGATTTTACTCCAATGCAGCCTGGCCCTTATTCAAAGGTTATGCGCCCCTTGTTCCAGACTGCCTCACCACAGGATACTCATACTCTCTGATCATTGTAAACACCTCAATTAGATGGTCATTCAGCCTACTAAACTCAAAGGAAGACCAATCTGGATTATGCAAGCAGACCTGATAATTTAACCCATTTAGCCTCGATATCATTCTGCACCGCACCCCTCGCCCCACCACTCCTCCCCCTCCCCCACCCCTCCCCCACCCAGCTTCAAGGCCAATATATTCTTCCTAAGGCGTGTTGCTCAAATCTGAATGCAGTTCCTCCAGGTGGGGTCTGCCCAAGACTTCTTCACTTTTGTACTCCAGTTCCACTTGAGATAAAGGCCAACATTCTATTAGTTTCCATGATTAATTCTTGTAGCCATGAGCTTGAGTTTAGTGATCAGTGTAGGTGGGCTCCCAGATCTCTTTGTTCCTTCACTTTTTCCAGTAAGGAAATATCCCAATTTGTCTTTCTCCGTTGCCAAGTGGGTGGTCTCACACTTCCACAAGTTGAATTCCCTCTGCTACGGTTTTGCCCACTCATTTAACCTGTCCCTTTCTAACTCCAGGCTGCCAACCACACAACTAGCTGAGCCTCCTAGCTTAGTGTCATCTGCAAACTGGGATATCAGAAAGAACTTACATTTCTATAGCGCCTTTCATGAACACCGGGCGTTCTAAAGAACTTTACAGCCAATGAAGTACTTTTGAAGTGTGGTCACTGTTGTTACATTGGAAATGCAGCTGCCAATTTGCACACAGCAAGCTCCCACAAATGAGCAGAGGTGATGGCGTAATGGTAACATCAGAGGCCCAGGTTAATGCTGAGGATGACACAGAGTCGACAGAGGGATATAGGCAGGTTAAGTGAGTGGGCAAAAACTTGGCAGATGGAATATAATGTGGTTAATGTAAGGTTATGCACTTTGGCAGGAAGAATAGAGGAGCTGGATATTATTTAAATGGAGAAAGACTGCAGAAAGCTGCAGCACAGAGGGATTGGGGATCCTCGTGCATGAATCACAAAAAGGTAACATACAAGTTCGACAGGTAGTAGGGAAGGCAAATGGAATGTTGGCCTTTATTTCAAAGGGAATGGAGTATAAAAATAGGGAAGTCTTGCTAAAACTATACAAGGCACTAGTTGGACCACACCTAGAATACTGTGAACAGTTTTGGTCCCCTTATCTAAGGAAAGATATACTGGCATTGGAGGCAGTCCAGAGAAGGTTCACTAGGTTGATCCTGGGTATGGAGGGATTTTCCTATGAGGAGAGGTTGAGTAGGTTGGGCCTGTACTCATTGGAGTTTAGAAAAATGAGAGGCGACCTTATTGAAACATATAAGATTCTTAGGGATCTTGACAGGGTAGATGATGGGAGTTGTTGCCCCTTGGGGGAGAGTATAGGACCAGAGAGCATCACCTCAGAGTAAGGGAGCACCCATTTAAGACAGAGATGAGGACGAATTTCTTCCCTCAGAGGGTAGTGAGTCTGTGGAATTCTTTACTGCAGAGGGCAGTAGAGGCTGGGTCATTAAGTATATTCAAGGCTGAGATAGACAGATTTATAATCAGTAAGGGAATCAAGGGTTATGGGGGAAAGGCAGGAAAGGGGAGTTGAGGATTATCAGATCAGCCATGGTCTCATTGAATGGTGGAGCAGACTCGATGGGCTGAATGGCCAACTTCTGTTCCTACATCTTATGGTCTTATGCTCTGAGGGTGTGGGTTCAAATGCCACCATGGTAGCTGATGGAATTTAAACTCAATTAATAAAATCTGGAATTGAAAGCTAGTCTCAATAATGGTGACCATAAAATTATCATCGATTATTGTAACAAACCCATCTGGATCACTAATGTCCTTTGGGGAAGGAAATCTGCTATCCTTACCTGGTCTGGGCCTACATGTGACTCCAGACCCACAGCAATGTGGTTGACTCTTAACTGCCCTCTGAAATGACCTAGCAAGCCACTCAGTTCAAGGGCAGTTAGGGGTGGGCAACAGATGCTGGCCTTGCCAGTGATGCCCACATCCCATGAAAGAATAAAGGGGAAAAAAAAATGTGATAATGACCATTTAATCCATTTTGGTGATGTTGATTGAGGGATAAACATCAGCCAGGACATGGGGGATAAGTCCCCTGCTCTTCTTCGAAATAGCGCCTCGGGATCTTTTGTGCCCACCTGAGATGGGTTTACCATCTTATCTAAAAGAAGGCACCTTTGGCATGCCCAGTGCTGCACTGGAGCGTCAGCCTAGATTTCATGCTCATGTTTCTGTGACGGGTCTATGGAACCACAATGTTCTGACTCAGAGATGAGACTGCTACTGACTGATGCTGGCAGCTCTATCTTTTCAGCATTGTCAGTAATACATGCAGAGCAAAACTGGGGCTCCAGATTAGATCCCTGGGAAAGTCCACTTCCATGCACACATAGGAACTAGGAGCAGGAGTAGGCCACTCGGCCATTCAAGCCCGCACCGCCATTTGATAAGATCATGGCTGATCTGATTGTAACCTCCCGCCTACCCCCGATAACCTTTCACCCTCTTGTTTATCAAGAATCTATCTAGCTCTGCCTTAGAAATATTCAAAGACTCTGCTTCCACTGCCTTTTGAGGAAGGGAGTTCCAAAGTCACGCGACCTCCTGAGAGAAAAAAATTCTCATCTCTGTCTTAAATGAGCAAACCCTTATTTTTAAACAGTGACCCCCTAGTTCTAGATTCTCCCACAAGAGGAAACATCCTCTCCACATTCACTTTGTCAAGACCCCTCAGGATCTTAAAGGCATTGAAAAAGTTGCCTCTTACTCTTCTAAATTCCAGTGGATACAAGCCTAACCTGTCCACCTTTTCCTCATAAGACCATTCCTGGTATTAGTCTAGGAAACCTTTTCCAAACTGTTTCTAATGCATTTACATCTTTCCTTAAATAAGGAGACCAGTACGGTACACAATAGTCCAGATGTGCTCTCACCAGTGCCCTGTACAACTGAAACATAACCTCCTACTTTTGTGTTTAATTCCCCTCGTAATAAACAATAACGCTCTATTAGCTTTCCTAATTACTTGCTGTACCTACACACTAACCTCTTGTGATTCATGCACTAGGACACCCAGGTCCCTCTGAATCTCAGAGCTCTGCAGTCTCTCACCATTTAGATAATAAGCTTCTTTTTTTAATCTTCCTGCCAAAATGGACAATTTCACATTTGCCCACATTATACTCCATTTGCCAGACCTTTGCCCACTCACTTAACCTATCTATTTCACTTTGTAGCCTCCTTACATCCTCTTCGCAATTTACTTTCCTACCTATCCTTGTGTCAGCAAATTTAGCCACCATCCCATCTGTCCCTTCATCCAAGTCATTTATATAAATTGTAAAAAGTTGAGGGCCCAGCACTGATCCCTGTGACACACCAGTCGTCACATCCTGTTAACCAGAAAAAGACCCATTTATGGCTACCCTCTGTTTCCTGTTAGCTAGCCAATCTTCTATCATGGCAATATATCAACCCTTACACCATGAGCTTTTATTTTCTGCAATATCCTTTGACAAGGCACTTTATCAAATGCCTTCTGGGAATCTAAGTGCAGTACATCCACCGATTCTCCTTTATCCACAGCACTTGTGACACCTTCAAAGAACTCCAATATATTAATTAAACATGATTTCCCTTTTACAAAACCATGTTGGTTCTGCCTGGTTGCCTTGAATTTTACTAAGTGCTCTGCTACAACATCTTTAATAATAGCTTCTAATATTTTCCCTATGACAGATGTTAGTCTAACTGACCTGTAGTTTCCTGCTTTTTGTCTCCCTTCCTTTCTGAAAAAAGGAGTTACATTTGCTATTTTCCAATCTAATGGAACCTTCTGTGAATCTAGGGAATTTTGGAAAATTAAAACCAGTGCATCAACGATTTCACTAGCCACTTCTTTCAAGATCTTAGGGTGAAGTCCATCTGGACCTGAGGATTTGGTCAGCCCACAGCCCCAACCATTGCTCAGTATCACTTTTCTGGTCATTGTAACTTGTCACAAAATTCCAATTAGAAAATAATCCCTTTACCCTACACTCTATCTCCCACTGCCTAATCAACGCACATCACCATGTTATCTCCAATATGCGTTCTCTTTTTAACTAACAATTTCTTGTGTGGAACCCTGTCAAATACCTTCTGAAGGTCCATATGAACACCATCCATCAACACTACCCTATCCACTATGTCAGTGACCTCGAATAACTCAATGTGCCTGCTCAGACATGAGTAACCCTTAACCAAATCTCACTCAGCTCAGCTCCTATTTGTTCGAGCACTTTCTCAGTTGCTCTGTCTCTGTTGACAGATTCCAGTAGCTTCCCCACAAGCGACGTTGAACTGAAAAGCCTGTACATACCTGGATCTGCTCTGTCCTGATGAAAGGTCATCAACCTGAAACGTTAACTCTGTTCCTCTCTCCACAGACGCTGCCTGACCTGCTGAGTATTTCCAGCATTTTCTGTTTTTATTTCAGATTTCCCGCATCCACAGTATTTTGCCTTTTCCTCTCTCCCCTCCCTTACGGAGAATTTTCTCTGTTGTTGTTGGACACTCATCTTGAGTATTCCCCACTCCAGAGCCTCGATCACAAAATCCAGGCTGCTGCTCTCAGTGCAGGACTAAGAGAGTGCTGCACTGTCGGAGATGATATCTTTCACATGAGACCTCATCTCACCAACCCTCTGGGCTGAACCTAGGAGATCCCTGACCACCATATTGAAGGAGAACAGGATAGCTTTCTCCAGTGTCCTGGTCAATGTTTATCCCTCAATAAACATCACAGATACAGATTACCTTGTCATCATCACAGTGCTGTTTGTGGGATCTTGCTGTGCACAAATTATGACCTTTCTACCTGCTATGGGGCATTGGTGAGATCACATCTCGAATGCAGTTTTGGTTTTATTTAAGGTAGGATGTAAATGCATTGGAGGTGGTTCAAAGGAGATTTACTAGATTGATACCTGGGATGAACTGGTTGTCTTATGAGGATAGGTTAGACAGCCTGGGCTTGTTTCCACTGGATGTGGAAATGATGTTTCCTCTTGTGGGTGAGTTCAGAACTAGGGGGCACTGTTTTAAAATTAGGGGTTGCTGTTTAGGACAGAGATGAGGAGAATTTTTTTCTCTCAGAGGGTTGTGTGACTTTGGAACTCTGCCTCAAATGGTGGTGGAGTCTTTGAATATTTTTAAGGTAGATGTGGATAGATTCTTGTTCGGCAAGGGAATCCAAGGTTATCGGGGGTAGATGGGAATGTGGAATTCGAAACACAAACAGATCAGTCATGATCTTATTCGATAGCAGAGCAGGCCCGAGGGACCAAATGGCCTACTTCTGCTCCTATTTCATATGTACCCACTGCACCATGACAGACACAGGAGATATTGGGGAGTTGTGTGTTCTTCAGCCTGAGCAAATGTGACGTAAGTGATGATTTTGTAGATGGATATAAGTTTGTTAACGGGACAGAATAGTTTCTGCTGGAATATTACTTTTAAGCTCAATTGTAAAGAGTAGGAGTCATTACAGCACAGAAGGGGCTATTCAGCCCATCAAGCCTATGCCAGCCCTCTGTAGAGAAATCCAGTCAGTCCAATTCCCCCACTTTATCTCTGTAGCCCTGCAAGTTTACTTCCCTCAAGTGCCCATCCAACTTCCTTTGTAATCATTGATCATCTCCACTTCCACCACCCTCATAGGTTGCGAGTTCCACATCATTAACACTCACTGCATGAAAAATACGTTCTTCCTCACATCCTCCCCACATCTCTTGCCCAAAACTTTAAATCTGTGTCCCCTTGTACTATCGGCTAATGGGAAGGACTTTTCTTTGCCTACCTTGTCCAAACCTGTCATAATCCTGTACGTCTCTAGGAAGTCTTTCCTTAACCTGCTTTGCTCCAAGGAGAATAGCCCCAGCTTCTCCAACCTAATCCTGTAGCTAAAATCCATTCTGGTATGTCCTCTGCATCGTCCCTTGGTGTGGTGACCAGAGCTGGACACAATACCCTAGTTGTGGCCTAGCCAGAGCTTTATAAGGATGCAGCATATCTTCAATGCTTTTGCACCCAATACCTCTGTTTATGAAGCCCAAGATCCCATATGCTTTGCTAACCACCCTCTCAATAGGTCCTGCCACCTTCAAAGATCTACATGAACTCCTAGGCCCATCTGTCCCTGTGCACTCTTTGGATGTAAGAGTATGTTGATGGGCTGCTCCACTTGGCTGGCCTCACACCAGAGCTACATGACTCCATCCCCTCAGCCACGCAATCCCCTGGAAGAGGCAAATAAAAGAAGAAAATAAAATGTGGATGCAAAAATACTTTGCAAAATCCGTCTCTGACTCCCTCAGATAATCAAACCAGCCCAGGAGATCATAAGAACCAAGTGTTAACTAAAAGACACTTAAGCTCTATGTGAAACAATTTCTGTCAAGCTCCTTCTTAAAGGTGATATCGAAAGTCAGCAGTCACCACACAAGCTGCCAATGTATTCCAGAGGCTCACCACTCACTGGGAAAAGACTCAACGCCCAGCAGCCGGTCTATTCCTAATCTTACATAGTTTACACAAACTTAAGGGCATGAGTTCAAACCAGGACTTGTGAATTGTAGAACCGATGTCAGGAAGTTCTCCTTCACCCCAGGGGTGATCAACACTTGGAGAGGATTCCCAGGTTCAGTCGTGGAGGCAAAATCCCTCCACTCCAAACGGAGTGCAGCTGTCTAACTGAGTGAAGACTTGGAGTTTGGTGATAGCGGAGTTCGTTTCCTCTATCTTTCTCACCCCATAGGAATTGGTTCTTGCTCTTCTACAGGGAGAGGAGCTGGCTGTTTGGTGAGTATCAGGTAAGTGGCTAAGTTCTATTCTATCCCTAAGGTTTAAAATAATACACAATTTGGAGGTAAAGTTAATAAAATATATAAGAAAGCAACACAAATAAGTGATTAATACAATTAAGCAATTATTTAAAACACATTAAGGATGGCAGGACAGGTGATGTGTCAAGGCTGCAGCACGTGGGTGCTCCTGGATAATATTGTGATCCAGGGCAAACACGTCTGCAGTAAGTGCTTGCAGCTCGAGGAACTTCGCTTAGAGTCACTGAGCTGGAGGCTGAGCTGCAGACGCATCAGGAAGTGGGGAAAGTTACCTGGATGCTTTGTACCAGGGGGCAGTCACACCACTTAGGATAGGGTCTTCTGATTTGGTCAGTAGCCAGGGACAGGAGGGTGTGACTACAAGTGAGGCAGGTAAGGGGACCCAGAGGACAGGAATGTGAGCCCCTGCAACTGTCCAACAGGTTTGAGGTTCTCTTAGCTTGTCTGGATGGGAGTGGAGGCTGCAGGGTGGATGAGCAAACTGACCATGGCACTGTGGTCCAGGAAGCCATTCAAGTGGGGGGAGCAAAAGGGAATGTAGTGATAGTAGGGACAGTATAGTAAGGGGGATTGACACTGTTCTCTGTAGCAAAGAGCGAGAGTCCAGACAGCTTTGTTGCCTGCCCGGTGCCAGCATTTGGGACATCTGCTCAGGGTTGGAGATGAACTTGCAGTGGTGGGGGGAGGTGGGGGAATCCAGTGGTCATGGTCCATGTAGGTACCAATGACATAGCCAGGATGAGGAAGGAGGCTTTGCCTCAGTATACAAATTAAGAAGCAGAACCTCAAAGGTCATAATCCCTGGGTTATTACCTGACCCATGTGCAAATTGGCATTGGAAAAATAAGATTAGAGAATGAATGCATGGCGCAAAGACTGGTGTGGGTGAAGTGGGTTCCAGTTTGTGGGGCATTGGCATCAGCACTGAGGAAAGTGGGATCTGTACCTTTGGGACAATCTACACCTGAACTGTTCTGGGGCTGGTGTCCTCACAAGCTGCCTAACTAGGGAAGTAGAGGGGGTTTTAAACTGAATAGTGGGGGAAAGGGATCAAATTTGGGAAGATGTGGTAAACCAAAGAGTAGAGACAAAGCAAGAGAGATGGATATTAATATTGGAAATGATAAACAGACCATGACAGGAAGGGCTAGAGAGTACAAATCTAACAGTAAATCAACAGATAATGCTAAACGGTACAAAAATAATAAAAGGACAAAACTAAAGGCTCTGTATCTAAACGCATGTATCATTCAAAACAAAACAGATGAACTGATAACTCAAAGAGAAATAAATAAGTACGATCTGATAGCCATTCCAGAGACATGGCTACGGGATAACATTGACTGGGATATACGAGCATACAAACAAGGAGCAGGAGTAGGCCATTCAGCCCCTCGAGCCTGCTGCGCCATTTGATAAGATCATGGCTGTTCTGCTAGTAATCTGAAACCTGCATCCCGCCTACCCCCGATAACCTATCACCCCCTTGCTTACCAAGAATCCATCCACCTCTGCCTTAAAAATATTCAAAGACTCTGCTTCCACCACCTTTTCAGGAGGAGAGTTCCAAAGACTCACGGCCCTCTGAGTGAAAAAAAATAGCCTCATCTCTGTTTAAAATGGGTGACCCCTTATTTTTAAACAGTTCTAGATTCTTCCACAAGAGGAAGCATCCTCTCCACATCTACCCTGTCAAGACCCTTCAGGGTTTTATATGTTTCACCTTATATGTTTCAGGGTACATGACATTTAGAAAGGACAGGAAGTTAAGAAAAGGTGGAGGGATGGCTCTGTTAATTAATGATGGTATTACCATATTAGAGAGGGATAACCTAAGTTCAGAAAACCAGGATGTAGAAGCAGTTTGGGTTGAAATGAGGAGTGATAAAGGCAAGAAGTCACTTGTAGGCCCTCTAATTGTAACTATACAGTAGGGCAGAGCATAAAAGAAGAGATAATGAGAGCTTGCCAGAAAGGTCCAGCAATAATCATGGGGGACTTTAATCTACATATAGACTGGAAAAATCACATGGGCAAAAGGTAGCCTGGATGAGGAGTTCATAGAATGTTTCCAGGATAGTTTCTTAGAACAGCACATCCTGGAGCCAACCAGAGAGCAGGCTACACTAGACCTGGTATTGAACGATGAGATAGGATTAATTGTTAACCTCTGAGTTAAGGCACCCCTAGGTAGCAGTGATCATAATATGGTTGAATTTTTCATTCATTTTGAAGGCAAAAAGAGTGCGCCCAAGACTAGTATTTTAAACTTAAATAAGGGCAATTACGAGGGCGTGAAACAGAGCTAGCTAAAGTGAACTGGTAAATGAGGTTAAGGTAAATGAGGTCATTAGAAGTTCAGTGGCAGGCATTTAAAGAGATATTTCAGAATACACAGAATATATACATTCCAATGAGAAAGAAAAATTCCAAGGGGAGGGCCCACCATCCGTGGTTAACTAAAAAAAATTAAAGACAATATCAAACTTAAAGAAAAAGCATATAATTAGGCAAAGACCAGTGGCAGGTCAGAACAGCAAAGAATGACAAAATATAAAGGTGGATAGTAAGAGTTTCTATAGATATTTAAATAAGGAAAGAGTTAACAAAGTGAGCTTTGGTCCTATAGAGAGTGCATCTGGGGAACTGATACTGGAAAGTGGGGAGAAGGCGGATGAATTAAACGGGTATTTTGCTTCGGTCTTCACTATAGGGGACACAAGTAACAACCCGGAAATAGCTGTAAATCAGGAAATGGAAGAGAGCAAGTAACTCGGGAAAATTACAATCACCAGGGAATTGGTACTGAGCAAATTGTTGGGGCTGTGGGCTGACAAATCCCCAGGTCCAGATGGACTTCACCTTAAGATCTTGAAAGAAATGTCTAGTGAGAGAATTGATGCACTGGTTTTAATATTCCAAAATTCCCTAGATTCGGGGAAAATTAGATTAGATTGGAAAATAACAAATGTAACTCCTTTATTCAAAAAGGGAGGGAGACAGAAAGCAGGAAACTATAGGCCAGTTAGCCTAACATCTGTCATAGGGAAAATGTTAGAAGCTATTATTAAAGATGTTATGACAGGGCACTTAGAAAAATTCAAGGCAAACCGGCAGAGTCAACATGGTTTTGTGAAAGGGAAATCATGTATAACCAATTTATTGAAATTCTTTGAAGGAGTCACATGTACTGTGGATAAAGGGGAACTGGTGGATGTGCTGTACTTAGATTTCCAGAAGGCATTTGATAAAGTGCCACATCAAAGGTTATTGCGGAAAATAAAAGCTCATGATGTAGGGGTTAACATGTTGGCATGGATAGAAGATTGGCTGGCTAACAGGAAACAGAGAGTTGGCATAAATGGGTCTTTTTCTGGTTGGCAGGATGTGACGAGTGGTGTACCACAGGGATCAGTGCTGGGGCCTCAACTTTTTACAATTTATATAAATGACTTGAATGAAGGGACGCAGATGACACAAATGTAGGCAGGAAAGTAAATTATGAAGAGGATGAAAGGAGGCTATAAAATGACATAGGTAGGTTAAGTGAGTGGGCAAAGACCTGTCAAATGGAGTATAATGAGAGCAAATGTGAAATTGTCTATTTTGGCAGGAAGAATAAAAAGGAGGCTTATTACCTAAATGGTGAGAGATTGCCGAGCTCTGAGATTCAGAGCGATCTGGGTGTCCTAGTGCATGAATCACAGAAGGTTAGTATACAGGTACAGCGGGTAATTAGGAAAGCTAATAGAATGTTATCGTTTATTGTGAGGGGAATTGATTACAAAAGCAGGGAGGTTATGCTTCAGTTGTACAGGGCATTGGTGAGATCACATCTGGAGTAGTGTGTACAGTACTGGTCTCCTTATTTAAAGAAAGATGTAAATGCGTCAGAAGCAGTTCAGAGAAGGTTTACTAAACTAATACCAGGAATGGGTGGGTTGTCTTATGAGGACAGGCTGGACAGGTTTGGCTTGTGTCCATTGGAGTTTAGAAGAGTAAGAGGCGACTTAATTGAAACCTTTAAGACCCTGAGGGGTGGAGAGGATGTTTCCTATTTTGAGAGAATCTAGAACTAGGGGGTCACTGTTTAAAAATAAGGAGTCACTCACTTAAGATGGAGATGAGGAGAATATTTTTCTCTCAGAGAGTTGTGAGTCTTTGGAACTCTCGTCCTCAAAAGGCAGAGGAAGCAGAGCCTTTGAAGGTTTTTAATACTGAGCTAGATAAATTCTGGATTAACATGGGGATGAAAGGTTATCGTGGGTATGCGGGAATGTGGAGTTGAGGTTACATTCAGATCAGCCATGATCTTATTGAATGGCGGAGCAGGTTCGAGGGGCTGAGTGGCCTACTCCTGCCCCTAATTTCTACGTTTGTATGTAACCTATTAATAAACAATATAATGGAAAGTTGTCAGAAGCAGTCGTGCATAAACATGCTTTCACACTCATAGACTGGTTCAGTGGGTCCCTGAGTCAAAAGGTTGTGAGTTCAAGTTGCACTCCAGCACTCGAGTGCAGAAACAAAAGGCTGATGCTCCAGGGCAGTACTGGGGGAGTGCTGCACTGTCAAAGCTGTCATGTTTCCGATGTGCTGTTAAACAGAGGCCCTATCATCTCTCTCAGGTGGACATACAATATCCCATAGTGTGTAAAAGAAGAAAGATTTGGATTTATATAGCTTCTTTCAAAACTGCCAGATATCTCAAAGTGACTTACAGCCAATGAAGCAGTTTTGAAGTGTTGTCACTGGCCAATTAAATCACTTCTCTGCTCTTCATTGAAATAGTGCCCTGGCTTGTTTACATCCACCCGTGCAGGCAGATGAGACCTCAGTTTTCTATTTCACAGCTGAGTTCATCCTGGTATTCTGGTCAATATTTATCCCTCTTCCAACATCACAAAAGTCGTTTATCTGGTCATTGTAACGTTGGTGCTTGTGGGATTTTGCTGTGTGCAAATTGGCTGCCATGTTTCCTGAATTACAACTATGACTACACTTCAAACTACTTCATCATCTTTAACGCACATTGGGGCATTCTGTGTCTGTGGATAACGCTATATAAATGCAAAAGTTTCTTCTTTTTTTAGTACCATATGGAATCTTTCATACCCACCCTAGATGGTGTTTGTTAACTCCATAACAAGGTACTGTTGGACATAACAATGAACAATACATTTGGAATAAAGACCTAGCCCCAGTAACAGTGACTGTGCAACTACTGGATCATTATAAAAACCCAACTGATTCACGAATGTCCCGACTCAGTCTGGCCTGAATGTGAGTCCAGACCTGCGGCAGTGTGGTTGGTTCTTAATGCTTGGGTTGGTGGTGGTGTAGTGATAATGTCACTGGACTCGTAATCACGAGGCCCGGGCTAATGCTCTGGGGATATGGAATCAAATCCCATTGCGGCAGCTGGTGGAATTTAAATTCAGTTAATAAATCTGTAATTGAAAGCTAGCTTCAAGAATGGTGACAATAACAACCATCAGAACTAATGAAGAGTCATACGGACTCGAAACGTTAACTGTATTCCTCTCCGCAGATGCTGTCAGACCTGCTGAGTTTTTCCAGCTATTTTTGTTTCTGTTTCAGATTTCCAGCATCCGCAGTATTTTGCTTTTATATTACAATAACAACTATCATTGATTGTTGTAAAAACCCATCTTGTTCACTAATATCCTTTAGGGAAGGAAATCTGCCATCCTTACCTTGCCTGGCCTACATGTGACTCCAGGTCCACAGCAATGTGGTTGACGCTTGACTGCCCTTTGAAATGGCCTAGCAAGCCACTCAGTTCAAGGGCAATTAGGGATGGGCAACAAATGCTGGTCTTGCCAGAGACGCCCTCATCCCCAGAAACAAATATCTTCACATTTACGTAGAAGAATAGGAACATGGGACATAGGCAAATAGGCACATAGGAGCCAGGAATATAGGCATAGGTAATTCAGCCCTCCTGTTCTGTCATTCAATTAAATTGACCTGAAACATTGGCTGAAATTTGCCCAGTTGTGTTGTGATCCCGACATCGGGACCCATATGCAGGTCCCATGTCCGTGCTTGCTGGCATCACCCACCAGTTCAACTTTAAAGGATGTGGCCAATTAAGAGGCCGCCCCTGTGTCCACTTTTGGAGGGTTCCCAAGGCGGGAGGCCCAATCAGAGGGCCGTAAGCCCCACAAGGAAAGGTGGGCACTGCTGAGGCAGAAAGGAGAGCACAAGGACGCCTCAACGCGGAGGTGATCTCGGACACCTTCTGTAAATTTGAGAATGAAGAGGCCCGGTGAATTATTAGTTCCTCTCATGCCTCACTGCATAAACGTGGTGCAAAAGCGGGCCCTAGAGACAAGGTAAAGCCTGAGTTTGATCCCCACGTTCACTTATCTTAATCATGGTGTAAGAAAGCAGTGGGGTGTTTTTAAAGATAATTTTGGTTTGTGTGTAGGGGGTGGAATCTCAAATTTTGCTGATGATACAAGAGTGGAGATCTTGCCAGGCAGATAATGTCTTCAGGCAGCCACAGGCAGTTTAGTGGAACGCACGAATGGAAAAGCAGGCAAGCTGCAGGTATAGTTTATTGTGGATAGGTATGAGGGAGTACATTCTGGGAGGGAAAAAAAATCAGGGAATGGGAATGCACACTATGGTGTTTAATGCTTCGGATATATGCAGAGATGATACACCAGCGTTGATGCGTGTAAAAGGAGTTTTATTCAATGCTTTAAAATGTCTGCTCTACAGCAGTTTGGCACAGTCCGGTTTCTTTTTCTAAGTGACCACACCCAGGCTTAATGAATCATATACAGTGAGCAGTCAACAGGCACACATAATCAAACACTGAACAATTGAACACTACATAGACTTAATGGGACGATAGTGCAGGATGTTGAAAAAACAGAGACCCATAGGTTAAAATGCTTAATTCCCTGACAGTTTGAATGCAGGAAAATATATGCCTTGAAATATTTTAGAGTTTTATAAATAGGGGCATTGAGTACTTGAATAATAATAACATGTTTGTACAAAATATCAAAGGTTTGGTGAAAGGTGTAGGCTTTAAGCAAAGATATAGAGGGAGAGAGAGAGGGAGAGAGAGAGAGAGATGAAGATGTTCAGGAATGGAATTTCAGAGCTAAGAGCTCAAGCAGCTAAAAGCATGGCCATCGAAGACAAAGTGATTAAAATCACCTTCCAAATCCATGAACGCTACCATCTAGAAGGACAAGGGCAGCAGATAGATGGGAACACCACCACCTGGAAGTTCCCCTCCAGGTCACTCACCATCCTGACTAGGAAATATATCACCGTTCCTTCACTGTCACTGGCCAAAACCCTGGAGCTCCCTCCCTAACAGCACTGTGGGTGTACCTACACCACATGGACTGCAGCGGTTCAAGGTGGCAGCTCACCACCACCTTCTCAAGGGCAATTAGGGATGGGAAATCAAGGCTGGCCCAGCCAGCGATGCCCACATCCCGTGAAAGAATAAAAGAAATTGGGGGATGTCCAACAGGCTAGAATTGGAGGAGCGCAGCGATCTTGGATAGTTAAAGGGCTGGAGGAGACGACAGGGATCGAGGGAGGTGAGGCCTTGAAGGCATTTGAACAGGAGGGTGAGAATGTTAAAGTCAGTGGTGCCTCAGCAAGGCAGAAGCCAAAATCGTTGATAAAATATAGCAGGCCTGTGTATATTTTCTTGGTAAAAGAATTGAAGTGACTATGCCTGATTTGCCTTTTTGTTGTTAAAGAAGATCCAGCTATGAAGAGGAGTGTGTGGAGTGAGTGGCTGCCTCCAACCCACAGGAACTTTCCCTATCTGCTGCTTATCCTCAGCCTCGCCTGCTCAGCACAGAAGTTACCAGGAAGAGATCTGCACCTCGTACCAGCTCTTTACAATCAGCTTACACCCCAGGACCTGACATCCATGCCAGATGGAACTGAAATCACTGGGTTCCTCATAAAAGATACGCCAAAGAGGTACCTAAGACTGTTGCTGTTCCAGACTGACCCTTGGGATGGCGGGATTGTCCTATGAGCAGCGATTGAGGAGACTGGGCCTGTTCTCTCTGGAGTTTAGAAGAATGAGAGGCAACCTCATTGAAACTTACAAAATTCATACGGGGCTCGACAGGGTAGGAGCAGGGAAGATGTTTCCTCCGGCTGGGGGTCTAGAACCAGGGAACATAGTCTCAGAATAAGGGGCAGGTAATTTGAGATTGCAATGAGGAGGAGTTTCTTCACTCACAGGTTGGTGATTCTTTGGACTTCTCTATCCCAGAGTTCATGGAGGTTCAGTCTTTGAGTATTTTCAAAACAGAGATTGATAGATTTCTAGATATTAAAGACATCGAGGGATATGGGGATAGTGCCGAAAATGCCATGGTTGAATTGAATGGCGGAGAAAAGATGGGAAAGGAGGAAAAGGAGGAGGGTGGCGGTATTGGTTGAGGAGAGCATTGCAGTGTTGGAGAAAGAGGATGTCCCAGAGGGTTCAAGGGCAGAAACAATTTGGTTATAGCTAAGGAACAAAAAAGGGTACAATTACATTGCTTAGTGTAGTCTATAGACCGTCAACTAATGGGAAGGATGTAGAGGAACAAATCTGCAGGGAAATTACAGTAAGATGCAAGCATTATAGAGTAGTTATAATGGGGGACTTTAATTACCCGAATGTAGACTGGGACAGCGGTAGTGTAAAGGGCGGAGAGGAGCAAAAGTTCCTAGATTGTGTTCAGGAGAATTTTCGACAGCAGTATGTGTCCTGCCCAAAGAGAAAGGAGGCACTGTTGGCCCTGGTTCTTGGAAATGAGATGGGCCAAGTAGATCAAATGTCAGTGGGGAATATTTAGGAGATAGTTATCATTGTATTGTGAGGTTTAGGGTGACAGTAGAAGAGGAAATTGGGAAATCCAGAGTGAGAATAATTAACTGGGGGAGGAGCCGACTTCAATGAGGCAAGAACGGAGCTGGGCCGGATAGACTGGGACCAAAGTTTGGCAGGAAAAACTGCAACTGAACAATGGGCTACCTTCAAAGAAGAAATGGTTCAGGAACAGTCAAAGTATATTCCCTCAAATGGAAAAGGTAGGGCAACTAAATCCAGAGCTCTCCTGGATTGAAAAGGAGATAGCAATTAAGATAAAGAAGAAAAAGTGTGCTTATGACAGGTGTCAGGTAGAAAATACAACTGAGAACCAAGTAGAATACAGACGATTCAAAAGTGGGGTGAAAAAGCAAATAAGAGAAGCAAAGAGGGGTTATGAGAAAAGACTGGAAGCCAACATAAAGGGGAATCCCAAAGTCTGCTATAGGCACATAAATAATAAAAGAATGGTAAAAAGAGGGGTAGGGCCGATTAGGGACCAAAAAGATGATTCACACATGGAGACAGGGGGCATGTCTGAGGTGTTAAACGAATACTTTCCCTATGTCTTTACCAAGGAAGCAGATACTACCCAGGTCATGGTGACAGAGGAGGAAACTCTGTCACTAGAAGGTTTCAAAATTGATAAGGAGGAAGTGTTGGATAAACTATCGGTACTTAAAGTTGATAAGGCACCGGGACCGGATGAGATGCATCCAAGGATATTGAAGGAAGTGAGAGTGGAAATTGCAGGGGCACTGGCTATAATTTGTCAATCTTCCCTAGGCTCAGGGGAAGTGCCAGAGGGCTGGAGAATTGCAAACATTACGCCCTTGTTCAAAAATGTTTGTAAGGATAAGCCCAGCAAAACCAACAGACCAGTCAGTTTAACTTCAGTGGTGGAGAAGCTTCCAGAAACAATTATTCGGGATAAAATTAGTAGTCATGGAAAATGTGGGTTAATTAGGAAGAGCCAGCATGGATTTCTAAAGGTACAAATCATGTTTAACTAACTTGCTGGAGTTTTTTGAAGAGGTAACAGAGGGGTTGACGGAGGTAATGCTGTTGATGTGGTGTACGTGGACTTTCAATAGGCATTTGATACAGTGCCACACAACAGACTTGTGAGGAAAGTTATAGTTCATGGAATAAAAAGGACAGTAGCATCATCGATACAAAATTGGCTGAGGAATAGGAAACGGAGGATAATGGTCAATGGATATTTTTTGGGCTGGAGGAAGGTTTGTAGTGGAGTTCCCCAAGGTTCGGTATTGGGACCCTTGCTTTTGCTGATATATATTAATGATCTAGATCTTGGTGCCCTGGGGACAATTTCAAAGTTTGCAGATGATACAAAACTTGGAAGCATTGTGAACTGTGAGGAGGACAGTGTAGAACTTCAAAAGGACATAGACTAAGTTGGTGGAGTGAGCAGATAGGTGGCAGATGAAGTTCAACGAGCCTTATTAATAGGGGTATTGAGTGTAAGAGCAAGGTGGCTATGCTGAGTTTATCTAAGTTAGTTAGACCTCAGTTGGAATATTGTGTACAGCTCTGGGCGCCACATTATAGGAAGGATGTGAATGCATTGGAGAGAATGCAGAAGAGGTTTACAAGAATGGTTCCAGGGATGAGAAACTTCAGTTATGAAGTTAGATTGGGATAGTTCTCCTTAGAGAGGAGAAGTATAGAGGAGATTTGATAGAGGTGTTCAAAATCATGAGGGACTGGACAGAATAGATCAGGAGAAACTGTTCCTGCTCGTAAAAGGATTGAGAACGAGAGGGCACAGATTTAAAGTGATTTGCCAAAGAAGCAAATGTGACCTGAAGAAAAAACCTTTTCACACAGTGAACCTCCCTCCAGTCTGAGTCGGGAATGCACTGCCTGGATGCAGGTTCAATCGAGGCATTCAAGAGGGTATTGGATGAATATTTGAATAGAAAAATGTTCTAACAGCTAGAACAATTTCTTACAGTATTGCTATCCAATAGAATTTGTTGACTAGGTTCTACAGAGACACTGTTTGAGTGACAGAAACTAACTGAATAGAAAACACCTCACGTACAACACATGTAAATGTACCACATAACTGGACATTTAAGTTACAAGTATCCAGCCTCCTGCTCTTTTAACAAAGTTTGGAGTTTGGGATTCTGACTTGAGTTTATCAGGTACAGCCTGCAGTATCCATTCAGGCCCATTGTCCATGATCTATTCTTCAGAACCTCACCACCCTCCATCCAGATACCACCCCCCATGTATCCCTGCAGACTTACCCACCTCCCTCTCCCCTCAGAACCTTCACACTCTCCATTCAGACCCCTGCCCTCGCTCTCCTCCCAGACCCTCCCCCACTCTCCACACAGCTCCCTCCCCCACTCTCCTCCCAGAACCCCCCACTCTCCCTCTACATTGTCCCCACTCCCCTCCCAGATCCTACCCCCCCACTCTCCTCACAGACCCACTCCCCCACTCTCCCTCCGCACCCTCCCCCACTCTCCTCACAGACCCTCCCCACTCTCTCTCCACACGCTTCCCACCCTCCTCCCAGACCCCTGTCCATTGTCCTTCCGGCTTCCTTCCCATTCCCCCTCAAGACCCTCCCCCACTCTCCTCCCAGACCCTCCCCTACTCTGCTCACAATCTGGAGATGTTCTGCGAGACTTAGGTCAGTTTTAAATATGTCAGTAATCACCATGGCCGGCTAGACTCCAAGCACGGGGCTTATCCAAATATAGTGAGGGTGCTGACTGGGTGTCGGGAAAAGATCATTCCTTTCCTACTTAATGTTGTTTTGTTCCTTATAGATACTACTTCGTAGTGGAGGAGGACAACACCCCTGTCACTGTGAGGATCACTCCATGTGAGGCACCTTTACAATGGACCCTCACACTTCAGGAGCTTGAGAGTGAGTCCAGTGGAGATGGATCAGGTGAGAGAAAGACCATTGGCAGCTGAATTTGTACCTCCCTATCTCTGTAATCTCTTCCAGGCCCTACAAATCTTTGTGCTCCTCCAATGTTGCTCCTCCAATCCCTGATTTTCAACTTTCCACCTCTGGGAGCTGAGTATTCAGCTGCCTGGGCCCTAAGCTCGGGAATTTCCTCCCGAACCCTCTCCACCTTTCCAACTCGCTTTGCTCCTTGAAGACCCAACCTATCTCTCTGACCAAGCTTTTGGTCACCTCACATCACCTGGTGGCTCGGTGTCAAACTTTGTTTGATAACCATGCCTGTGGCAAATTGCTTGGGCCTTTGCGACACTAAAGGTGGGTATATAAATGCAAGTTGTTGTTGATGTATTAGATCAATTTGCCAACACTCAACGTGATTCATGTGATGTCCTTGGGTCAGGCATCAGCTTAATGAAGCCATGAACAAGTGATTTTTCATTTCACAAATCCATTCAGTCCCTACACTAGCTCATGTATTCCTCAAGAGAGTGTCAGCCATGCCTCAGTGGGTAACAGCCTCTTGTCTCCCGGTTAGAAGATTGCAGGTTTCAGTTCCACTCCAGAGACATGAGAACAAAATCTGGACTGACTCTCCCACCAGGACTTAAGGAACATCTTACAGGGGGTGCGGGTTGAGAGGAGAGGTTTAAGGAGGCAATTCCAGGAGTGCAGATAACAAGGCCAAAGGTGAGGGTTTCAGCAGTGGATGAGCTGATACAGAGGCAATGTTACGCTGGTGGAAGTTTTGGGAACAAAGTTGGCGGGAAACGATTTACATTCGGGTCCGTTCAAAACTGGCACTTTCACTGCCAAACTGAATTGTTTTCTAGGTTAGTGCATTGGGATTGACTGAGTGACACTGGGAATGAATGGTATCTCGACTCAGTGACACTGGGATTGAGTGACACTGGACCGAGTGACACTGGACTAAGTGACGCTAGACTGAGTGGCACTGGGACTAAGTGACACTGGACTGAGTGGCACTGGGACTAAGTGACACTGGACTGAGCGGCACTGGGACCGAGTGACACTGGACCAAGTGACACTGGACTGAGTGGCACTGGGACTAAGTGACATTGGACTGAGTGGCACTGGGACTAAGTGACACTAGACTGAGTGGCACTGGGACTAAGTGACACTGGGACTGAGTGGCACTGGGACTAAGTGACATTGGGACTGAGTGGCACTGGGACTGAGTGACACTGGGACTAAGTGACACTGGGACTGAGTGGCACTGGGACTAAGTGACACTGGACTGAGTGGCACTGGGACTGAGTGACACTGGGACTGAGTGGCACTGGGACTAAGTGACACTGGACTGAGTGGCACTTTGACTGAGTGACACTGGGACTGAGTGACACTGGGACCGAGTGGCACTGGGACCAAGTAGCATTGGGACTGAGTGACACCGGGACTGAGTGGCACTGGGACTGAGTGGCACTGGGACTAAGTGACACTGGGACTGAGTAGCACTGGGACTGAGTGACACTGGGACTGAGTAGCACTGGGACTGAGTGACACTGGGACTGAGAGTGTAGGGCACAGAGTGAGCATAAAAGGAGTGCTTTGTAAATATTATGAGCCTCTTTTCATATAATACTATCCTTAGCCTCCTTAGTAAGCCACAATTGGACCTTTCTTGCTGAATTTTTGTTTCTCAACAGAATCTATTTTAGTTGAATGTTTTGATTTGTTTCTTAAAATGCTTCCCACTGTTTATTTAATGACATATCTTTTAGTCCAATTACCCAATCAACCTTAGACATCTCGTCCACTCATAGCTATGTAATTGGCTTTGTTTAAGTTTAAGATTCTCATTCGTGATTGGGGTATGTCGCTTTCAAACTTAATGTGGAATTCAATTGTATTATGAATTCTCTACCTCAGAGGGTTGTGGATGCTCCATCCTTGAATATATTAAGGTCGAGATAGACAGATGTTTGGTCTCTCAGAAAATCAAGGGATCTGGGGAATGGGCAGAAATGTGAAAATCAGTCATGACATTGAATGGTGGACCAGGGTTGAGGGGCTGAAGGGTCTACCCCTGCTTCTATTTATGTTTTTATATTATTATGATTGAATGACACTAGGACTAAGTGACACTGGGGCTAAGTTACATCGGGAATGAGTGACACTAAGATTGAGTGACACTGGGAATATGTGACACTGGGAATGAGTGACACTGGGAGTGAGTGACACTGGGAATGAGTGACACTGGGAATGAGTGACATTGGGAATGAGTGACATTGGGAATGAGTGACACTGGGATTGAGTGACATTGGGAATGAGTGACATTGGGAATGAGTGACACTAGGAGTGAGTGACACTAGGAGCGATTGACACTGGAAATATGTGAACTGGGAGTGAGTGACACTGGGAATGAGTGACACAGGGATTGGGATTTTCCGGTCCCAGCCGTTGTTGGGTTCTTCTGGTCCCACTGAAAGTCAATGGACTTTTGGCTGACCCACCGCATCCGCTGTGGCCGGTGCCACCACGGCAGGGCTGGGAAATCCTGTCCTGGGAGTGAGTAATACTAGAAATAAGTGACACTGGGATTGAGTGATACTGGGATTGGGTGACACTGGAAATAAGTGACACTGAGATGGAGTGACACTGGGATTGGGTGACACTGGGAGTGAGTGACACTGGGACCTAGTGACACAGGGACCTAGTGACACTGGGATTGAGTGACACTGGAAGTGAGTGACACTGGAAGTGAGTGACACTGAGATTGAGTGACACTGGAAGTGAATGACACTGGGACCTAGTGACACTGTGATTGAGTGACACTGGAAGTGAGTGACACTGGAAGTGAGTGACACTGGGACCTGATGACACTGGGACTGAGTGACATTGGAAGTGAGTGACACTGGGGCCTGGTGACACTGGGATTGGGTGACACTGGGAATGAGTGACACTGGAAGTGAATGACACTGGGATTGGGTGACACTGGAAGTGAGTGACACTGGGAGTGAGTGACACTGGGGCCTAGTGACACTGGGATTGGGTGACACTGGAAGTGAGTGACACTGAGAGTGAGTGACATTGTTAGGGCAATCGGATTGAATGAAACAATTAGTGGAGCAGAGGTTTCAGGATGACAGTTGAATTGCTGAAGAAACACAGATGTCCATGTTCAGTTTATACCAATTACACAGAAATATGTCATTTACATTGTTTATTTGACAGCTTTTTGAAAGCCTGATTTCTTTTGTAACTACTCAGAATCTGGAACCTTCCCTCATGCCCAACTCTACATCAACAGCTTGGAATGCTAGAGTTCACAATCTGCAATAGCGTTAAAAATGCAAAAACAAGGATTTAAATCATTACCTTGTGCCCACATCAAAGCAGAAAGGGTGAGATTTCCACACTGACTTCAAAGAGTAGAGAACAAGAGACAAACATGCAAACCTACATTCTTCTGCTCGAACACAAAGAGAGATTTCCAACCTCATGTGAGGATCAAACTGATTGTGATTAATTGCTTGATGAGACTTTAATCTTTTGTATCCCATTTAATCGGTATCTCCTCGCATTGAAATCTCTCAGTGAGGTCTAAGGTTTGAGTGCAGCAGTTAGGAGGCATTTAATAGTGGAGACACCATAATCCACCTATGACTTGCAATGTCAAAAGGATGCTATGGCAACCAGGTAACAAAAACGCACCTGCTAAGCACTATTTTTGTCCAGTAGAGCCTCTTTTATCATCTTTAGCTCAATTCCAATAGAGGTGTCAAGTTGCATTAAAGTACAAAAAGTAATTAAAGGAATATTATCATTCTTGTTTCAACAAAGACCATGCATCTGCTTAAACAGTTGATTGATGTGGATATTCCTTGTCCTGGTAAAGCGTCTGTATCGTTGAATTGATTTGAGTTGACATCAGGCAGTCTAATGAACAAGGAGCGGCATGAGCAGCCTGCAGTGGCTTAAGGCTTGCATCTTGCCTCAGTGAGTAGCAAGCATTCTCATCTCTGAGTCAGAACGCCATGGGTTCAAGACCCACCTCAGTGGCTTCAAATCCTTCAAGGATGGACCATTTGGCCCATCGTACCTGTGCCAGTTCTTTGAAAGAGCTGTATGATTTAGTCCCAAAACCCTGCTAATTAGTTTTCTTCGAGTCTGTCCAATTGCCTGTTGAAAGTTCTTATGGAATCTGCTTTCACAATCCTTTCAGGGAGTGTATTTGAGATGGGAAGAAGCCTCTGGGTGATGAAGTCTTGCCTCAATTCTCTTCTAGTTCTGTCCCCTCCTGTTACCGATCTATTTGACAGATGTAACAGTTTCTCCCCTATTAATCTATCAAAACCCCTCGTAATTTTGAACACCTCTGTTAAATCTTCTAGGAACCTTCTCTAACTTTAAGAAGAGCCCAGCTTCTCTAATATGAAAGCAAATTGTTCTTTCCCCCATTAGTTCCTTAACTTAGTGTTCGAATTTAGTAATTACCGGGATGATAATTAGTCTTTACCAGAATGAATATGAGGATTAAGATACGCGTTGAGATTACTCAAACACTCAAACTAGGGCCATCTTCCCTGAAATTTAGAAGTTTAAGGGTGATTTGATCTAAGTTTTCACGATATTAAGGGGAATTGATAGGGTCTTTCAAGAGAAATTATTTCTGCTGGTTGGGAGTCTAGGACTAGGGAGCAGAGTCTAAAAATTAGAGCCAGACCTTTCTGGAGTCAAATTCGGAAACTCTTCCACACGCAAAGGGCAGAATAATATGGGGGCGCGGCTGGCACAACCCCCTGCCCGTGGAAACCACATAGGCGTGGAGCCGACACACTCCATTCCCACCTGCAACGCCCCCTCCCCATCCCCAGCCCTCCCCCGCAGCCATAAAGCACTGTAGGGTCGACCAACAATTGCCGAGTGAGATTTTCACCCCTCATTGAGGTGGAAGTCCAGCCCTCTGGAGCTGCCGGCCAATCGGATTGGCTATGAGTCATCTGGGATCGTCATTGTAATTGTCCATCGACTGGAATAGAACAAGTTACACCTGGACCCAGGCGATTCATCCTGTGGATTAGAGTGTGGTGCTAATGAAGCCAAAGTTGCAGGTTCAATCGCGATATTATTTACGAGAATCCGCAGACATAGAGAAAGGATGGGAACGTGGAGTTGAGGTAGAACATTGGCCATGGTCTTATTGAATGATAGGGAGGGCTCGTGAGGCTATACGGCCTACACCTGCTCCTACTTCATACATCAGGAAGATTTGAATTTCTATAGCACCTTTCACAGTGACAGGACATCCTCAATTGCTTTCCAACCAATGAAGTACTTCTGAAGTTGTAATCCAGGAAACACAACAGACAATTTGCGCACAGCAAGCTCCCACAGGATATAATATGACGATGACTAGATGTAAGTGGAGAAGTATGTACTGTCCAGTGCACCATGAAGAACTCCCTTGATCTTCTTTGAAACAGCATCACAGGATCTTTTACACCAACCAGAGAGAGCACACAAGGGTTCAGTTTAACATCTCATCCAAATGATGAGTCCCCTCCAACAGTGCAGCACCCCCTCAGTACGTGGAGCGGCCAGTTGAGATTTTTGTGGTCAGATCTGGTAGTGGGGCTTGATAACCTTCAGAATCAGAGGCAAGAGCCACAAGTGACATATTCTTTTAGCCTTTTTATTTCTTCTTTTGACAGGTGAATTGGAGCCTTTTAACCCACAGAAGGACCCCAAGGTCACTGTTCATGGACAAAGTGTGGAGCTGTTTTATTATCAAGGTAACGATGTTGAGTCTTACGCCATTGCTGATAGTCCAGCCGGCATCTACAGACTGGAACTGGTGCCGATTGAGAAGGACACTATTTTCAATGCCTACGCCACAACCACCCCTGAATCTGATCAGCCGTACCCCAAACTGCCCAGTGACTCCCGGCTGGGCCTGACATTTGTGGGACGCACTAGCGTTTCCCTCGTGTGGAAAGCAAGCCCAGCCATCTCTCAGTTCCGCCAACCCGCTGAGTACTGTGTGGTCGTTAATAAGGAGCACAACTACAAAAGCCTGTGTGCTGTTGAGGCTAAGCTTAACGAGGGCAACCTTTCCAAAAAAGTGCGGTGGTCGGAGTTGGATTGGGGTCTGTCAAAGTCTCCGCGCCTTGACGATGCGGTCAATCACCCGACTGTTGGACGTTGGTCTACGAAACCTTCAGCTGGACACCCGGCAGGTATTCAGAAAACCTGCACCGGGACCAAAAACGTGTTCACCGTGTCTCGGCTAAAACCAGGCACCCAGTACTACTTTGATGTTTTCGTTTCGAACCTCCTGACCAACGTGAGCTCGGTCTATGTCGGGACGTTCGCTAAGACCAAGGATGAGGTGAAGCAAAAAGTGCAGGAGCTGAAAGGCGGAAGGGTGACAGAAGTTTTTATCAAGCGTGGGGGTACCAAGTCCTTGCAGTTCAAGCCGGTTTCCTCTCACCGCTCGGTGATGGTCTCTCTTCAGTCCTGCTACCACATGGCCCATGTCCAGGTCAGGCAGAACAGGAAGCTAGTGACATCCCAGAGGGTGGAGGGAGTCAAACATTTCCAACTCATTGGCAAGCCTAAAGCCAGGTACCTGCTCCGTCTAAGAGCTGGCAAAGGCAGGAAGGCCTTGCTGAAAGTTCATGTAACGACTCACCCCAACAAGCAGCCCTTCCCAACCCTCCCCCGTGACACAAGACTCAAAGTGTTCAACCGACTGCGCGCCTGCACTTCCTTGACTGTCGCCTGGCTTGCCACACAGGAAATGAACAAATATTGTGTCTACCGAAAGCTGGTGATGGGCAAGGGGAAACCCAAAGAACCACAAAACCATTGCCTCGACCCAACAACAAGGAGCAAGGCGGAGAAGGTGAGCTGCCAATATTTCCGTGGCCTAAGCCTTCGGAAGGCAGTGATGACAGAACGCATCGAGGGCCTGGAACCTGGGAAAACCTACCAGCTCGATGTCTATGTGATTGGCCAAGGGAGGCATTCGGTTAAGTACCAGAGCAAGATAGTTAGAACAAGGAAGACATGTTGAAGCATGAGGAAGTCTTCACCTCTGCACCTCCCCCACTCTTCTCTTCCTCCAAGAATTTCAAACCCCAAACTTGGGGGGCCGGTGGGCTGGATGGGGGCAGGCACCTGGCCTCCTACTTATTTTGTCTTCTCTCCTGCTCTCTTCAATGACCTCTCGCCTTGGGTTATGCCACCTAAGGATCCTCTGGTCGGGAAAAGAGAGACAGATATCGCGGCACAATTGTGAAGTTAGCTCAGAAGATGACGGGAACCATCCCTCTCACTCACGCAAAGCAGAGAAACCTCAACAAGCGCAGTGTTCCCAAGGAGGTGTGTTTAACAGTTGCCTAATTCACTTTGTAAAGTGTTTACAGAAAATAAATAGGCTGTGCAATTAATTTAAAAGGACCATATTTTGGCGTTGTGTACAATGTGAGTTGACATTTTATTGTGAACCTTACTCATTTTTTTGCTTATCTTTGGATCTGGTTCACCATCTCGACCACGGCCTTCCCAATAATAAATCAACTGTTTTTTCATTTGGACTGAGATGTGAGGTTATTCTTCACTTCTTGTCTCTAATTGTCAGAACTGAGGGGTTACACCTGTCAGGAAAGATTGAACAGACTGAGGTTCTTTTCTCTAGAAAAAAGACCAAGAGGTGACCTGATAGGGATCTTTAAACTAAGGAGACGTACAGAGGATATTTTCACTTATGGGGGGCGGGGGAGACCAAAACTAGGGATCCATTAATATTAGACAGTCACTAATAAATCCAATAGACAATTCAGGAGGAACTTCTTTACCCAGAGAGTGTTGACAATGAGGGAATGGTTGAGGCGAATTGTGTAGATGTATGTAATGGGAAGCCAGATAAACACAGCTCCATTTACCAGCCTTGGTTCCATATCTCTTCATATCCTCTCAGTCAACAAGAGTCTATCACCCTCAGTCCTGGAAGCTCCAACTGAACCCCAATATCCACAGCCTGCCAGGGGTGGGGTGTTGGGGGGGCGGAGTTCCAGGTTTTTACTCCCCTTTGTGTGAAGAATTGTTTCCTAATATCACCTCTGATGGGCCTGGGCTCCCCCCAACTAGAGGAAATATTTTCGCTCTATGTACTGTGTCAAATCCTTCAATCATCTTAAACACCTCAATTAGATCGCCCCTAAATCTTCCATAAGGGAATACAAGTCTTCCCTCATACTTAAACCCATTATCATTTTGGTGAATCTACACCACATCCCCTCCATGGCCAATATAACCTTCCTCAGGTGCAGGGCCCAGAACTGAATGCAGTTACTCCTGATGGGGGGGTCTGACCAAGGTTAACTAAAGCATCACTTCCTCACTTCTGTAGGCATTTTGTGGACTGATGGTCTATTTAAATAAAATATTTTGCTGTACCATGTGCTGTGTTGATGATTGTGTCTGTAATTACCTGTGATGATCAGTTTTTCCAGCATTTTCTGTTTTTATTTCAGATTTCCAGCATCCGCAGTATTTTGCTTTTACCTGTATGAACCTCTTTTGAATAGAGAAGAAACCTGTAGACCTAAGCTATACTGCCAGCATTACTCTCTGGTCAGGGGACATATCCAGCTCTGCTCATTAGTGTTGACACACCGGTTTAAAGAATAGAAAAAAGTTGCTTTTCTATAGCAGAACTTGCCAAAACTAGTGCAAGCCCCTTGCTGAAGTTTAGTCACTGTTGTAATGTAGGAAGCGCAGCAAATAATTTGCGCACAGCAAGATCCCAAAAACAGCAATGTGACAATGACCAGTCTGTTTCAGTGATGATGATTGAGGGATAAATATTGGCTGGGACATTGGGGATATCTACCCTGCTCTTCTTTGAAATGATGCCATGGGATCTTTCGCACCCACTGAGAGGGCAGACGGTTCAACCATTTGTCTGAAAGACAGCACCTCTGACAGTGCAGCAATTCCCTCAGTACTGCACTTCTCACTCAGGGATGAGAGATGAAGCAAAAGTCAAACTGATTTTGCTTATATCAATGAGGCTGGATTCTGTGGTTTTCCGTCACTCCTCCCTTGGATCTCTTAGCAGAGGCCTGGAGAAGGATTAACGGGTCGATGTGGAGATGGCACAGGCACATTTTCCTGTTATCCGGTGTCAGGGGGGAGATCAACCCCCTCTTGGAGGGACTTTCTCCAGATTGAAATCAGTGGTGTGACAGTTTTGATCCGTTCATTTCTTTAGCACCTTTCACAGCTTCAGGCCATCCCAAGGTGCTTTATAGCCAACGAGGAACTATTTTTTGAAGTTTCACGATTGTTGCAATGTAGGAGTTGCAGCCGCCACGTTGTGCACAGCAAGATTCCACAACCAACAATGGGATAAATGACTAGAGAAACTATTTTTCATTCATGTTGGTTGCAGGATAAATATTAGTCAGGACATAAGGCAGAGCTCCCCCACTGTTGTTTAATGTAGTATAGGATCATTTACATCCACCTGAGAGGGCAGACAGCCCCTCAGTTTAATATGCTAACTGCACCCCTCCAACAATACAGCGCTCCCTCAATGACTGTACTGGGGTGTGACAGTTGGGATTAGGTGCTTAAATTTCAGGAGTGAGACTCGAACGCACAACCTTTCAACTCAAAGACAAGTGTGCAATACACTGAGCCGCAGCTGGCATGTTTGAAGTTACAGCTCTCCAATTTTGGAAGGTGGGTGAAACTCAATTTCAGATTGCCAGAGCCTTTCATTCCATCGCATTCCCTAAATGTTCAGTTACTCAGGCTTACACAGTACATGCCTGCTCTCCTAAACCACTGCCACAGGGACCTGCTTCAATCAAAAGCCGTTGACCTATTCCTGGAGGCAGTTTTACTACAACGGAACCAAAGACAATTTGACTTTTATATGATTTCTCATCCTTCACTTCAAACATATGCTGTAGATATTGACTGCCTCCAATGACGCATTTAAACTCTTGAGTAATTAGCTGCAGAGATCCTAAAGGACAAAGTATGACTCTGTGCCAGGTACATATGGCAAGGTGACAAAAAGCTTGATCAAAGAGGAGTGTCTTAAAGGAAGAAAGGGAGGTAGAGAGGCAGGAGAGGTGTAGGGAGGGAATTCCAGAGCTTGGGGCCTAGGCAGCTGAAGGCGTGGACAAGGGGAGACCATCCAGGAGTGCATTGGAATAGATGAGTCTAGAGGTAACAAAGGCATGAATGAGGGTTTCAGCAGCAGATGAGCTGAGACAGGGCGAAGTCAGGAGATGTAGGGGAGGTGGAAATAAGCGGTTGTGAATGTGAGGTCGGAAGCTCAAATATGACTCCAAGTGCAAACAGACTGGCTTTAATCTCAGACTATTGCCAGGGAGAGGGATGGAGATGATGGCTGTAGAGAGCAGAGTTTGGTGCGGGGACCGAAAATAATGTCTTCAGTCTTCCCAATATTTAAGCTGCAGAGAGAAGCAGTGAGATTAGGTATGGGATTCGGAGTCACACGGGAGGCTGACAGCAAGCAGGGGAAGGAACGTTAAGTAGGGCAGAGTTGGAAGTGCAGAGGCTGTGAGGCAAGTCCAATATCTGGGGGGAGATGAAAGAGTTGGGAAACAGAGAATCGTTTCAAAGCAACGTCTCCCATGATGATTCCGTGAAAGCGTCTAAATTATGCGACTACACCAGCCAATATTTGTGTGGAAAGCAAGGCTTTCTGTGAAATGTAAACAGTAATGAAATCCCCCTGAATACCAGTGACTGGATGTTAATGAACCAGTTCTCAGTTATAAAATGAAATAGAGTCTTACGTTCTATCAGTTCCAGTTATCACACTAACGTAATGCAATACAGATAGTCCATGAGCGAGCCAGACTCACTGACAATCTGAGAATCGTCAAATCATACTACACACAAGGAGACTCTTTGGTCTGGCTTGCCTGTGCTGGCTCTAATCCAATTAATCCCACTCCCCTTGCTCTTTACCCATAGTCCAGAAAATGTTTCCCCAATTCCCTTTCGATCACCACTTTCTCAGATGGGCAATAAAGTTGGCCTTGCCAGCAACGTCCACATCCCAAGAATCAAAGCCTTCCAAAACCCGCTGTGTAAAAACGTTTCTCCTCATCTCTTCTCTGGCTCCTTTGACAAGTCTAAGAGTCTCTGTCCTCTGGTTACTGACCCTCCAGCCAGGGGGGAAGAGTTTCTCTTTTATGACTTTGACTTCATGCTGCCTTTCAAATGAGGGCCTCAGGAGTGAGTAAAAAACCCCACACAGCATTATTTCAGATAAGAACAGGGTAGTTGTTCTTCAATGTCAACATCCATCCCTCAATGTAGTCCTATTACAGTCGACAATCCGGGGAGGTGGTGGCATAGAGTCACTGGACTAGCATTCTACAGACCCAGGGTGATGCTCTGGGGCCCTGGATTCAAATCCCACCAGATGGTGAAATTTGAATTCAATAAAAAAAAATCCTTAAGTCCGACGATGACCATTGCCGATTATTGTAAAAACCCATCTGATTCATTAATGTCCTTTAGGGAAGGAAGCCTGCTGCCCTTACCTGGGGCAGAGTTTTGCCGTTGACGTGCGGGGGCAGGTCCGACATGGCAACGCATAAAATGATGCGCGATGATGTTGGGTGTGCGTGTCCCGACGTCACCGCGCGTCATTTCGATATTCCGTTCGGCGGGCGCGCGCCGGTGAACTGTTCAATGGCCTATTAAGGCCATTAAGAAGGTAATTAAAGTCGTTAAGGAGAAGAGCCCAAGCAGCCTTCACGTTTTTTCAGGAAACCTCATCCACGGGCGGGATGGGATTTCCTGATGGTTTTATAGAATAAAAAAATAAATTTTCCTCACTTCACAAACATGTCCCAGTTCGTGTGACACTGTCACGTGAGGGGACATGTTTAAATAAATTTTTACTTTATTTATTTAAAAGCTTGCAAATCCGTTCAATCTCCCTGAGGCAGCTCCTCCTCCCCCTCCCCCCCCACCCCGGCCACCCACACAGGTAGCGCTGAGCGCTACTGGCCGCATTTTACGCTGGGCGGGCCTTAATTAATCGCCCGCCTTAGAAAAAATTCTCCCCCTGGTCTGACCTACATGTGACTCCAGACCCACAGCAAATGTGGTTGACTCTTAAATGCCCCCTGAACAAGGGCAATTAGGGATGGGCAATAAACGCTGGCCCAGCCCAGCGACGCCCACATCCCGTGAATGAATTTTTAAAAACCCGTCGCGTCGCTTTTTGCGTGATACTGCTGCACCCACGGGTTTTGGCACTCGGAGCGACAACCTGAATTTTGTACTCAGGAGTTAAACGCGTGACTCAGAAACGAGGGTGCACAGAGCCTAGGTTGTCTGCAAGTTCATTAGGAGCCCCCCACCCTCAATCATAGGTTGATTTTGCACAAAGCTGAAATGAGAGAAAAAAACCCCACAAATGAGAAGCAAAGCAGCCAACTCACGGAACCTTAGCTTGCCCCAAATAAGATGTGAGCCATCCCAGCAAGTCCCACTATCCTGTGTTTCTTTTCCCCAAGTAGCTTGCAGATTTATGAAGTGATTGTAACACACAGGAGAACTAATGTGGGCTGCAGGTGATATTTCGCTTTTAAAGTCAGGCCCCTTTAAGTTTGGAGCCCTTTTAAGCAGGCCTTTGTCAAAACACCTTGGCCTGTCACACTAAAAGCGGGATTATTTTATTTGGAGAGAGACAGGGGCGGCCTTGTTTGACAGGGACTCATACGCTGCGATCTGGCCAATTTCTCCCATCAGTACCTTTTTGATTTCTGAGCACCATCCAGCAAATGACATTTTGATGTTTTTTTAAATAAAAAAAATCCCTTTTCATCTCCGCATGTTACATCTGTTTCAGTTCTTGGCTGCTTCACACCGGGGGCCTTTTCACAGGAACATTATGTCAGCCCTCAGCTGCTTCTCTTTCTGACACACGTTAAAACCGACCTTTTTGACCAAGCTTTTTGGTCATCAGAGTATCACCTTCTGTGACTCTGCGCCCAATTTCATTTGATAACCCTCTTGTGAGGCGCCTTGTGATGTTTTACCTCGTAACGGCGCTATATAAATGCAAGTTCTCCAACATGGGAGGTGGAGTAATCATTGCTTTTTGTTCCCCCAAGGACACAGACATTTACAGCTGGGTGGATGGTCTCAAACCTCTGGTTGCTATGCAGTACCTCACCCAGGAGCCTAGGCAATGAATGCTGGCTGTTCTGGGGTGTTTTTTAATTCTTTCGTGGGATGTGGGCGTCGTTGGCAAGGCCAGTGTTCTGTTGCCCATCCCTAATTGCCCTCGAACTGAGTGGCTTGCTAGGCCCATTTCAGAGGGCAGTTAGGAGTGAACCATATTATTGTGGATCTGGAGTCACGTGTAGGACAGACCGGGTAAGGGCAGCAGATTTCCTTCCCTAAAGGGGCATTGGTGAACCAGATGGGATATTACAACAATCGTTAATAGTTGGCATGGTCACCATCACCTGAGCCAATCCTTTCAATTCCAGATTTTTAAATGAATGTAGGTTTTTTTTGTAAACAATTGCAATTATATTCTATCAGTAGACAAGGTGGGGATTTGAACCTATGCCCTCAGAGCATTAATTGAGGCCTTTAGATGATTAACTCAGTGATATTATCATAATGCCACTGTCTCCCCAGCTGGTGCAGTCGATCTGCGTGAGCCCAGATGGTGCATGTATCAGCAAGATATCTTAACACCTTGGCCCATCCCAGCCAACGCTTCACTTTGTCTTGTCTGATGCAGGTAGTGTTCAAGTGGGGTACACATTAGTTTCTCTCCCTTACTGAGCGATAGGAGGATAGGGTAGCAAGGTGCTGAGTCTCACTGCAGGTGAAGATTCTGGTCAGGCTTAGCAATAATATGCGAAGGTTCATCTACCTCTTGAGCCACTGTTGCTTCTTTATCATAAAGACTTGCATTTCTATAACACCTTTTACAGTCTCAGGACATCCCAAAGCACTTCACCACCAATGAAGTGTGGCCGCTCATGCAATATAGAAAGCACAGCACCTAATTCATGCGCAGCAAAACTCCACAAACAGTAACGTGAGGATGACCAGCTAATCTGATATGGACTGAGAGGTAAATATTGGCCAGGACACCAGGGAGAACTCCCCTGCTGGTCTTCAGTTAGTGCCTTGAGGTCTTTTATGTCCACTTGAGAGGGCAGACCAGACTGCAACGTCTCATGTGAAAGATGCCACTTCTGACAATGCTGTACTCCCTCAGTACCACACTGGAGTGGTCAGCCTAGGTTTTTGTACTCAGCTCTCTGCAATGGGATTTGAACCTACAACCCTTTGGTGGTGAGGCTAGAGGGTTACCCACTAGGCCACGATTATTATAGTAGGAGAGGTCATTCTGCCCTTGAGTCTGTTTCGCCATTCTATGAGATCTAGCTGGATCGTGGGTGGTTAGATGAAGTAGGATGGGAGGAAGCTTGTGTGGGGAATAAGCACTAGCATAGACCCTTTGGGCCGATTGGCCTGTTTCTCTGCTGCACGTGCCATGTAATTCTATGTAAACACATACCAGGGTGAGGGCCTTCAACATCATGGAGAAACTAGAGGGACTGGGACTGTTCTCCTTAGAGTGGAGAAGGTTAAGCGGAGATTTAATAGAAGTGTTCAAAAGTCTAAGGGGCTTTGATAGAGTATATAAAAAGAAAATGTTTCCAGTGGCAGAAAGGTCAGTAGCCAGAGGGACACAGATATAAGATGACTGACAAAGGGGAGAGGAGGAAAACTATTTTTCTGCAGCGAGTTGTTGTGAAGAGAGAAAATTTGCAGGGATATAAAAGAGCAGGGAGAGTGGGGTTAACTGAGAGCGCTTTCAAAGAGCTGACACCGGCACAATGGGCTAAATGGCCTCCTTCCGTGCTGTATCATTCTATGGCTCTACTGGAAGACCAACACTGAGTGCAGCTGGGCTGCAGCAGCTTCACGTTGCGAAGGAAGGACTGTTCAACTTTTGACTTCACGCTACAGAGACACCCAGTTATAAGAATAATTCATTCGGCAGCTTCCTGAACACCGAAGTCAAAACAAAGTTTGAAAAAGTTGAGATCAAAGGCACTAAGTCGGAGCCGTGGAAAATCTTTGCTTTCATTTCCTCTTCACACTCGGTTATTTGGAAAAGTGTGAAACAAAGTGCACAAGTTCCTCCTTCACGACCCCTGAACTCCAAGAATTGATTTACACGCCTGTGTGAGGCGTTCGCTTTGCTGTTTCAGTGTAGAGGATTCAAAGTGCGTCTCCCAGAAGTGCCCAGGGGCAGAGTGTTGGAGAGAACGATATAGCAAGACGGGTCACAGACTCAGATCGCTGACCTCGCCTAGCGTTGAGCTAGAGGACGCCATGGATCCATTCCAGAGCCGGCAGCAACATATGAAGACTCGAGTTATTCAATTTAAAACCTTTCACGGATTTGATTTCACCTCCCTGCCTCCTGCACCCTCCCATTCACTGCCCCCCGCCACCAATCCTGCACGCCCCAACCATCTGCACTGAATAAGCCTTCTCCAGGTGACAGTTATTAGGATTGGGTGGGGGTGGGGGGGGGGGGGAAACAGCAACAACTTACATTTATATAGCACCTTTTAACCAGGTGAAACGTACATCTCAAGGCACTTCACAGGAGCAACGATTAAAGAAGCATTTGGCATAAGAACACAATAGGAGCAGGAGTAGACCACACAACCCATTAAGCCTGCTCCGCCATTCAATACGATCATACCTGACCTTGAGCTTCAACTCCATTTTCCCGCCTGCTCCCCATACCCCTTAATTCCCTGAGAGATCAAAGATCTGTCCGTTCCAGCCTTAAATGTATTCAGCGATGGAGCATCCACAACCCTTGGTGGGGTAGAGAATTCCAAAGATTCACAACCCTTTGAGTGAAGTAATTCTTCCTGATCTCAGTCCCCTAAATGATCAGCCCCTTATCCTGAGACTGTGCCCCCGTGTTCTAGATTCCCCAGAGAGCAGAAACAACATTTTTTTAAATTCAGACTCGGGATGTGGGTTTTGCTGGCTGGGCCAGCATTTATAGCCCATATTCTGCCAGCTACTGATGGCTTTACACAATAAGTAATGCAGTGATCACCCATTAAACACTAACAAATGAAAGGCAGAGAAAATATACATGGGTGAGAAACAAACAGGAAGTAGTGCAGTCATGTGAGGTTACTTGTAACACGCGGGGGTTATAGAGGCCACTGATCTCTCTGCTCGGACTGTGAACACAGAGGTTGGAGTGTTGGAGATTACTCGTAGCAACTGCAGTACTGTTCCAAATTCCTTCAGCAGTCACTCATTCCTAATCTGTAAACTAATGATATCGGCAGGAAGAGGGGAGCATTGACAATCCACGAGGGAGTTATATTGGCGCAGCCTAACAACGAAAGGGAAAGGAGAGAGCAGTTCAAGAACCCGGTCAGGTCTCAAAGTCTCTGTTGCATTAGTCACCAGGGTAACGGAACACAGAATTTAGCCACCCTGACCAATATTTATCCCTTAATCAACATCACTAAAAAATATATTGCCTGCCTTTCGTCACATGACTGTCAGTGGGAGCCTCCTATGCCCAAATGTTGCTATGTTTCCAATGTTACAGCAATGATTACATCACAAAATTACTTCATTTGGGATCTCTTCAGACTATGGAAGGGGCTATCTCAATGCAAGTCTTCTCTTCTTGGATTGGATTAGATTATGTTAAAACGCAAGTATCTGAAGCCGAATGAGGTTTCTCCCTGCTCCTGGGTTCCGAGCCTGAGTAACGTATCCGTGTGGGTTGCAGTTTGGAGAATGTCGGCCGCAGTGCTGTAGCTTTACTCTCAGTCAGGTTTGCATTGTTTTATCTTGGGGGGAGTGGAGCTACTTACCACTGAGCTTCCATCAGAAAGAGCAGGCAGGGAGAAACTATGCAAAATGTCAGGACCATTTAAACCAATCCCTCCTCATCCACATCCCATTGTCCTTTGGGACGCAGCATGCATTAGAATCACAACCATTAGAATCCATTGGACAGATCCCAAAGGTTGTTAACCCACAAGGTGGAGTGGGACTAATTGGCTAGCTTTTTGAGAAGGCCAGCACAGGAACGATGGACCGAATGGCCTCCATCTGTGCTGGATGATTCTAGAAGAAAAGGAGGGAATCGGAAAGAAAGAAAGGCTTTGTTTTTTATAGGTCTTTTCTTTCTATAGCACCTTTCGCAACCTCAGGGCCCCATAATTCTTTACCTTCAATGTATTCATTTTGGAGTGTCGTCTCTGTTGTAATTTTCAAATTTAGACGCTGGTGTAAAGGAGAGAAACTGTTAGACAGGCCCAATTTTAACTCTGTGCAAGTGGGTGGATTTTAAATGGGGGTCAGTGAGTGTGGCGGTGGCGTAGTGGTATTGTCACTGGACTAGTAAAATCCAAAGATCCAGGATAAAGCTCTTGGGGAGAAAGGTTCGAATTCCAGCAGATGGTGAAATTTGAATTCAATAAAAATTTGGAATTAAGAGTCTAATGATGACCAGAATGTCAATTGTTGTAAAAACCCACCTGGTTCACTAATGCCCCTTTAGGGAAGGAAACCTGCCATCCTTACCTGGCCTGATCTACTTGTGACTCCAGACACACAGTAATGTGGTTGACTCTTAAATGCTCTCTGAAAAGACCTAGCAAGCCAATCAGTTGTATCAAACCACTAGGAAGTCACAAAAAAGGAATAAAACCGGATGGACCACCCGGCATCGACTTGGCACTGAAAACGACAACGGTAAGCCCAATCCTGTCGACGTTGTAAAGTCCTCCTCACTAACACCTGGGGGCTTGTGTGAAAATTGGGAGAGCTGTCTCACAGACTAGTCAAGCAACAGCCTGACACAGTCATACTCATGGAATCATACTTTACAAATAATGTCCCAGTCACCATCTTCACCATCCCTGGGTATGTCCTGTCCCAACAGTTGGACAGGCCCAGCAGAGGTGGCAGCACCTTGGTATTCAGTCAACATGGACTTCGGACCCCATGAAGTCTCATGGCATCAGGTCAAACATGGGCAAGGAAACCTCCTGCTGATTATCACGTACCCCCCTCCCTCAGCTGATGAATCAGTGCTCCTCCATGTTGAAAACCACCTGGAGGAAGCACTGAGGGTGGCAAGGGCGCTGAATGTACTCTGGGTGGGGGACTTCAATGCCCATCACTAACAGTGGCTCAGTTGCACAACTACAGACAGAGCTGGCTGAGTCCTAAAGGGCATAGCTGCGAGACTGAGTTTGCGGTGAGGAAACCAACAAGAGGGAAAAACATACTTGACATCATCCTCACCAACCTCCTGCCGCAGATGCATCTGTCCATGACAGTATCAGTAGGAGTGACCCCTTGACATCAAGGCAGCATTTGACCGAGTGTGGCATCAAGGAGCCCTAACAAAATTTAAGTCAATGAGAACCAGGGGGGAAACTCTCTGCTGGTTGGAGTCATACCTAGCACAAAGGAAAATGGTTGTGGTTGTTGGAGGTCAGTCATCTCAGTTCCAGGACATCACTGCAGGAGTTCCTCAGGGTAGTGTCCTCGACCCAGCCATCTTCAGCTGCTTTGTCAATGACCTTCCTTCCTTCCTAAGGTCAGAAGTGGGGAAGTTCGCTGATGATTGCACAATGTTCAGCACCATTCACAATTCCTCAGATACTGAATCAGTCCATTTCCAAATGCAGCCAGGCCTGGACAATATCCAGGCTTGGGCTGACAAGTGGCAAGAAACATTCGTGCCACACAAGCGCCAGGCAATGACTATCTCTAACAAGAGAGAATCTAACCATCGCCCCTTGATGTTCAATGGCCATTATCATCGCTGAATCCCCCATTATCAACATCTTGGGGGTTACCATTGACCAGAAACTGAACTGGAATAGCCATATAAACACTATGGCCATAAGGACAGGTCAGAAGCTAGGAATCCTGTGGCGAGTAACTCACCTCCAGGCCCCCTAAAGCCTGTCCACCATGTACAAGGCACAAGTCAGGAGTGCGATGCAATACACTCCACTTGTCTGGATGAGTGCAGCTCCCACAACAGTCAAGAATATTGACACCATCCAGGCCAAAGCAGCCCATTTGATCAGTTCTCCTTCCATGAACATTCACTCCCTCCACCACCGAAATTCTATGGCAGTGTGTACATCTACAAGATGCACTGCAGGAATTCACCAAGGCTCCTTCGACAGCACCTTCCAAACTCATGACCACTACCATCTAGAAGGACAGAGGTAGCAGACACATGGGAGCATGACCACCTGAATATTCCCCTCCAAGTCACTCACCGTCCTGACTTGGAAATATATCGCTGTTCCTTCATTATCGCTGGGTCAAAATGCTGGAACTCCCTCCCTAAACTGGATGGCGCTGTCTACGGATCCTTGGAGTCTACAACACATGGACTGTAGCGGTTCAAGAAGGAGGCTCGGCATCACCTTTTCAAGGGGAATTAGGTATGGGTAATAAATGCTGGCCCAGGCAGTGATGTCCACATCCCATGAACAATTTTTAAAAAGGTTTAAATTGGGCGCACTGTGGATGAACACAAATCAGCATTTGAAGGGAGAGAATTGGGCTAGAAACAGTAAAGAGGAGCAGAAGGGACCACCCTGTTGAATTGAAGGTTTCTCTCTGCCCTGGCAAATGGCTTTGGGGAGGTCAGAGAGTTTTATAATTTGTTCTGGTGGGGTCTTCATAAGCTCCAAGCCAAGAGTCCAGGGTCAAAGTCAATGCTCCATCACACTGTACTGACAGTACTGAGATCGGAAAACATTCAGCACTGCCAAATTACTGATGCTGGAACAATGAGCCAAGAATGGATATAATTCTATGCTGAATAATTATGGAATAATTTCCTGCTGATTATCCAGAGATTCTACACGCAGAAGTGATCCTACAACCATTTCGGGTCCACTGGAATCTGTAAGAAGGTGCGTAGTTCGAATGCCAAGTAATATCCCAGAAGTAAATGCTTAGTGATCAGGTCACTTAACAGAATGAAGCAGTCATAAAAATCAACAGGTTACAAAACTTAATCTTCTGGGAGGAATTTGCTCAGTGCAGACCAAAACTGTCCCAGATCTGTACTGAATTCATTGATCTGCCCATGATCAGGCTGCACTTGGGTACACAATCTACATTACTGAGGGAGTGCTGCACAGCCAGAGATGCCAACTTTCAATGAAATGTCAAACTGAGGCCCCGTCTGTCATCTCAGGTGGATGTAAAGGATCCCACGGCCAGTGTTTTGAAGTAGATCAAGGGAGTTCTCCCCAACGTCCTAAGTCAATATTTATCCCTCAACCTGTCATGTTGTTATAATGATATTAAGGCACCAAGCTCTCATAAGGGATTGGGCAAACACATGTGGGTTCATTTATTAAGACTCGGCACATGGGAACAGGTATACAAAGGTAGAAAGCTTGAAGACACTAGCAGCAATGCTCAAAGCAAAAGTGAAAATAAAACTGTATTACATAACACACAAGGCATATTACAACAACCTCCTTTTTTTAAAGGTACATTCCCCCCCTTCCAAAGAAGCATAACTATTTACAGTTCATTTTCATATTTAGTTACCATTACATAAATATACAGAGCTGATGAATCCATGAGTCTCTAAAGCATGGAGGTAATCTGCTGATACACCCAGACCTTGTAATGCTAACCTTATCTGGAGTTTCCTTTAATTGCTCACAGTGATCTGTGGGATTGCCATTCTTGGATGCTCTTCCTGGTTGCATTTGGGATATGAGGAGCATGGACAGAGTGGATAGGGAGCAGCTGTTCCCATTAGTTGAAGGGTCAGTCACGAGGGGACATAAGTTCAAGGTGAGGGGCAGGAGGTTTAGGGGGGATGTGAGGAAAAACTTTTTTACCCAGAGGGTGGTGACAGTCTGGAATGCACTGCCTGGGAGGGTAGTAGAGGTGGGTTGCCTCACATCCTTTAAAAGATACCTAGATGAGCACTTGGCTCGTCATAACATTCAAGGCTATGGACCAAGTGCTGGTAAATGGGATTAGGTAGGTAGGTCAGGTGTTTCTCACGTGTCTGTGCAGACTCGATGGGCCGAAGGGCCTCTTCTGCACTGTGTGATTCTGTGATTCTGTGATTTTGTCCTAGCTGCAATAGGACTGTATGGTGGATGAGAAGCTGGAATGGATCTGATTTCTCCTCGGTTAAGCCTCACCATTGCATCTTTGTGTGTAATGTCTTCATTGGACCATGGTTCAGTACAAATCCTTGTCACGCACACACCCACATCCACCAGGAATCCTGGATGTGAACTTGTTGGCCCAACTTGTAAACTTGGCAATTCTGTACCTGCGTTTTTACCGTGCGCCTTGGCCTTCTTCTCTTGTAGTTTTAAAAGCTGCTCTCTAGTTTCTGAGAGAGTAGAATGAGTAAGAGCAGGTAAATTGGTACCCACTGGTCTGGCAAACATGAGCTCTGCTGGTGATGGAATAGTTGTAGTTAAAGGTGTCACTCTGAGATGTAACATTGCAATGTGTAGATCTTGCTTGATCTGTCTACATTTCAGAATTAGGGCTTTCATCATGTGAATCATTTGTTCAGCCAGGCCGCTAGATCTGGGGTAATGAAGATATGAAGTGGTGTGATTGATATTCCACTTCTCACACATATCCTGAAATGGCTTACCAATAAATTGTTACCATTATCCATAATGACCTCTTTAGAAACACCAAATAAACTGAAAATAGCATTTAGAGTGTGCACAACATTTGTGCTTGATGTAGTGTGGAATTGTCGAATGATGAGGTACTTGGTAAATAGTCGACGATGATGATGAAGTCGGTGCTGTGGACATGAAAGAAGTTGGTTGTGATTTTGGACCAAGATTGTGTAGGAACTTCATGTGGAATCAGTGGTTCTTTGTGCTGGCTTGGTATATGCTCCTGACATGCCTTGCACTTCTTGACGATGATTTCAATGTCATTGTTCATACCCAGCTAATAAACTGACTCTGTTGTGAATCTTCTCATCCAATCTATGCCCATGTGTAAGTGATGAAGTTGTTGAACAATTTCAAATCGCAAAGATTCTGGTGTGATGACCTGCCTGCCTTTAAAAATGACTCCCGGGAAATGCCTGGCTCATCCCGGTATGGCCAAAATGGTTTCACGTGTCCGTGGACATGCTGAATTGAATCAGGCCATCCTTTGAAGAAGTTTCCAGTTTCTGTAGAGTGGGATCTTTCGTAGTTTCTTCTTGTAACTCCTGGCATTTGTGTTGCACAATATGTACCGGATCATTTTGGAGAACATCTTCAAGTTTTGATGTTGATTAGGTCAAATTGTAGATCCAAGGGTATACCTTCTGTTTTCACTGGGCTAAGCAATTAGGCAAGTGTATCATCAAGTTACCTGGCTTGTACCTAATCTCACAGTTATAACCTTGAATCTTTATCAAGAGACGTTGCAATCTCGGCAGTGCACTGGTCAATGGTTTTCGCAAAATCGGTCTCTACCACAAATCTTTTGTCAGATAGATAGGTATGAAAACACATGATGCCAAACACTAACGGTAATGCTTCCCGCTCAATGTTGGAGTAGTTGGATTGTGTTACAGACAGAGATTTTGAAGCAAATGGAATCGGTTTCCTTTTTGTAGTGTGCATGTTCCCAGACCTATCTGTGAGGCATCTATCTCCAGGGCAGTTGTCTCCCTAGGATTGTAAAATTGCAATGTTGATGTTCTGATAATGACTGTTTCGGTGCTTTGAAGAGGTGTCGGTGTGTTCGTGCCACAGGAAAGACACGTCCTTTCTCAACAATTCCCTCAGGGATGAAGATTTTTGAGCAAAATTGGGAATGTTTGGAGTCAAGAAATTAAAAAGGCTTAGGCGTCTTTGAAGATTGTCCTTATCTTGAGGAGTTGTCATGGCTTTAATATCCTCTATTTTACTTGGATTTGGACATATGCCAGCCCTGGAATAGATAGAACTGAAGAAATTGTTCTGCCTCACATTGTCACATTTCAGACTGTTGAACACCAATCTTCCATTACGTGTCGCCTGCATCAATAAGTGCAGATTATGGCCATGTTCCTGCTTTTTGCTTCCCACAACAAAAATGTCGTCAGTGATGCAGATACAGGGCATGTAATGTGGTCCAGGTGAGCTTGAAAGAGATCCTGGCTAACAGATAGCCCGAATGAAAGTCATTGAAAAATAGTATCATCCGAATGGGATATTAAATGTAGTAAGCTCTTGGGATTTTTCCGAGATGTGCTGACCAGTAACCATGCCTGGCATCAAGCTTCGGCAAAAATTTTGCATTTGCAAATCTTGGACTTAACTCTTCTAATGCGGTTATTTAGTTAGGACAACGTTTCAAAGCTGTGTTTAAATGTCATGGATTGAGGCATACTCGCAATGATCCGTCCTTCTTTATGACGCATAATTGAGCTGCACCAAACTGTGTGCCCTTGTACTCTTCTAATGATCCGGTCTTTCTCCATTTTGTCTACCTTGTCAACCTTTAATTTGCCTTGTAAGTGGAGGCTGCATTTATGTGGTGGATCAATTGACAGACTTGCACTCTCTTGAAAATGTAATGTTTCAGTTCCCTTGAAGCTGCCAACTTTGTTGAAACATTCTGCATATTTTGATGTTTGGTCGTGAACTGAGGTGATAAGAGCAGTTTCCAAGGTTGATTTGACATATGAGGTCTGATTGATTCCATGGATTGTCACCAGTGTGAGGCTACAATATGCCGGTAGACTTATAATCACTGAGCCTTTAGTCTCCATGATGTTGAACATCTGTAACTCTCTGGAGGATTGATTGTACTAGTACTCCAGGACAATGGATCCTGCACATGGAATTAGTGAACCATTGTACACTTAAAGTTTCACAGTAGTAGGTTTCATCATGGCCGTTCACATCTGTGGATACATGCCTTTTAGGATCCACAGAGGTAGTATGTTGGCACTTGTCCCGTCAATCTTGGCCAATAAAGAGTTTCCAACTCTCTTAGGGCAGATATTTTTAATATTGGCAAATACTTTGGACAATGTGACGCTGTTTATGTTTTCCATGAGATTGATGGTCACATGAGAACATTTAGACAAAGCCAGAATGTTTGAAGACGCCAGCAGCAGAAGTGCTGTCTTCTGCTTATAGGCAAAAGTGAAACTAAAACTGGATTGAATGACACACTTCCCTTCTAGTGATATCGTGGTCCTATCTCTTAAAGGCATATTACTACACACCAACATTAATGAAAAGAGGTTTTCTGATTGTTGCCACATTTCTGAGGGAGGCAAGGGAGGAGATCGCAGGGGCTCTGACCCAAATTTTTAATTCCTCTCTGGCCTCGGGGGAGGTGCCAGAGGACTGGGGAACAGCTAATGTTGTTCCGCTATTTAAGAAGGGTTGTAGAGATAAGCCAGGGAACAACAGGCCAGTGAGTCTCACGTCAGTGGTAGGGAAACTATTGGAGAAAATTCTGAAGGAGAGAATCTCCCTCCGCTTGGAGAGGCAAGGTTTGATCAGGGATAGTTAGCATGGCTTTGTCAGAGGGAGGTCATGCCTAACAAATTTGATTGAATTTTTTGAGGAGGTGACCATGTGTGTAGATGAGGGCAGTGCAGTAATGTCCCACATGGGAGACTTATAAAGAAAGCAAATGCACATGGGATACAGGGTAATTTGATAAGGTGGATTCAAAATTGGCTTAGTTGTAGGAGACAGAGGGTGATGACAGAAGGATGCTTTAGTGACTGGAAGCCAGTGTCCAGTGGCGCACCACAGGGATCTGTGCTGGGTCCCCTATTATTTGTCATTTATATAAACGACATAGATGACTATGTGAGGGGTAGGATTAGTAAGTTTGCGGATGACACAAGGATTGGCCGGGTGGTTAACAGTGAGGTTGAGTGTCTTGGGCTACAGGAAGATATAGACAGAATGGTCAAATGAGCAGATAAGTGGCAGATGGAATTTAACCCTAAAAAGTGTGAGGTGATACACTTTGGAAGGAGTAATTTGACAAGGAAGTGTTCAATGAACGGCATGACACTAGGAAGTTCTGAGGAACAAAGGGACCTTGGCGTGTGTATCCGTAGATCTCTGAAGGCAGAGGGGTATGTTAGTGGGGTGGTGAAAAAGGCATATGGGACACTTGCCTTTATCAATTGAGGCTTAGTTTAGAGAAGTAGGGAGGTCATGTTGGAGTTGTATAGAACCTTGGTGAGGCCACAGCTGCAGTACTGTGTGCAGTTCTGGTCGCCGCATTATAGGAAGGATGTGATTGCACTGGAGGGGGTGCAGAGGAGATTCACCAGGATGTTGCCTGGGATGAAACATTTAAGTTTTGAAGAAAGGTTGGATAGACTTGGGTTGTTTTCGTTAGAGCAGAGAAGACTGAGGGGCGACCTGATCGAGGTGTACAAGATTATAAGGGGCATGGACAGGGTGGATAGATAACAGCTGTTCCCCTTAGTTGAAGGGTCAGTCACGAGGGGACATAAGTTCAAGGTAAGGGGCAGGAGGTTTAGGGGGGATGGGAGGAAAAACTTTTTTACCCAGAGGGTGGTGACGGTCTGGAATGCACTGCCTGGGAGGGTGGTGCAGGCAGGTTGCCTCACATCCTTTAAAAAGTACATGGATGAGCACTTGGCACGTCATAACATTCAAGGCTATGGGCCAAATACTGGTAAATGGGATTAGGTAGGTAGATCAGGTGTTTCTCACATGTCGGTGCAGACTCGATGGGCCGAAGGGCCACTTCTGCACTGTGTGATTCTGTGATTCTGTTTGTGGGAGCTGGCTGTGTGCAAATTGGCTGCCCAGTTTCCCTAAATTACAACAGTGATGACACTTCAAAAGTACTTCATCGGCTGAAAAGCACTTTGGAATGACCTGAGGTAGTGAAAGGCGCTATATAAATGCAAGTTCTTTTCTCCTTTCCAGACAGCAGCACACTCTTGGGATGTGGGCAGCACTGGCAAGGTTGGCATTTATTACCCATCACAACGGCTGATTCAGAGGGCCAGTTACAGAATCAATTGTGTTGGCGTGGGACCAAAGTTACATCCAGGCCCAGGCCAGGTAAGGACACTCGTGAAGCAGTTGAGGTTTTTGTACATCAATCGCGATTACTTTTAATCATGCCAGATTTTTATTTCCTAATTGTTGCTCTTGGGTGGAGATGGATTCAGACTCAGCTCCAGTTGCTGAATATTCTCCTGATGTTCATGATTCAGGTTCATTCATCTGGACAGTGGTGTACCCCAGAATAAGTCAGCCTGTCAAATTGGTGGGGCGGGGGGAAATTGGATTGAATGAAAAGCGAAAATCAAGCCAAAATGAAGTGTAGACGCAGGCATAGCTTAATTGTGACCTTAAGCAGGTCACAGAATGTCCTAGCGTGAGATCTGACATTTGTACTGCGTGACTATTCGTGTTTAACATGGCGGGAGGGGGGGGGGGGGTGGGGGGGGGGGAGGAGGAGCGGGGGGGGGGGGGGAGGGGGAGGGGGGGTGGTTGTGGGGGGGTGGTGTGTGTGTGTGGGGGTGGTGGGTGTGGGGGTGGGGGTGTGTGTGTGTGTGGGGGTGTGTGTGGGGGGGTTGGGGGGGGTGTGTGTGGGGGTGGGGGGGGGTGTGTGTGTGGGGGTGGGGGGTGGGGTGGTGTGTGTGTATGGGGGTTGGGGTGGGGGGGGGCAGGGTTCTGTGTGGGGGTGGGGTCACCGTCGGTGCTGGATACAAACCAGCAAGAGTTTCATTTTCCTGAAATGTTATTCTGGGACCGACAAACAGAATACAGAAAGAAAGGGGAGATATTCTAAAAATGAATTAAGTACTGGAATGTTAATCCAGTGAGGGAAAAATGAAGGGATTCAGAAACAAGGAATGCCAGCATCATTTGGCACGCGGAATATATGAAGTTAAGCTGTGGCTCGACCTCCTCAATTATAAGCGGCTGAAATCTGGGTTATTACTGAGCCATAATTATCCCATTCTTGAAGTAGTGTTGGACTAATGGAGGCGCCGTTTTTCAGGTGAGACATTAGACTGGGGCCCTAACAGCCACCTCAGGGCGATAGAGGAAATCCCAGGACCAACATTTCGAAGAGGAGCTGGGAATTTCTCCCCAGTTTATTGGTCAATATTTATACTTCATTCAAAATCACTCAAATAAAAAGCAGGTTATCACATTGCTGCATGTGAGAGTTTGTTGTGTGCAAATTGGCTGCCATGTTTCCTACCTTACAAGTGACTACATGGGTACAGCATGGGTTAGATACACAGTCAAGCTCCCTGCAAATTGTCACATTTTAAAAAACTATTCATTCATGGGATGTGGGCTTCATTGGCTGGGCCAGCATTTACTGGTCATTCCTAGTTGCCTTTGAGAAGGTGTTGGTAAGCTACCTTCTTGAAACGCTGCAGTCCATGTGGTGTAAGTACACCTACAGTGCTGTTAGGGAGGGAGTTCCAGGATTTTGACTCAGCGACAGTGAAGGAACGGCCAATATATTTCCAACCATCTTCAGCTGCTTTATCAATGATCTTCCTTCTATCATAAGGTCAGAAGTGGGGATGTTCGCTGATGATTGCACAATGTTCAGCACCATTCGCTACTCCTCAGATACTGAAGCAGGCCATGTCCAAATGCAGCAAGACCTAGATAATATCCAGGCTTGGGCTGACAAGTGGCAAGTAACATTTGTGCCACACAAGTGTCAGGCAATGACCATCTCCAACAAGAGGGAATCTAACCATTGCCCCTTGATGTTCAATGGCGTTACCATCGCTGAATCCCCCATTATCAACATCCTGGAGGTTACCATTGACCAGAAGCTGAACTAGACTTGCCATATAAATACTGTGGCTACAAGAGGAGGTCAGAGGCTAAGTATCCTATGATGAGTAACTCACCTCCTGACTCTTCAAGCCTATCCACCATCTAGAAGGCACAAATTAGGAGTGTGATGGAATACTTTCCACTTGCCTGGATGAGTGCAGCTCCAACAACATTCAAGAAGCTCGACACCATCCAGGACAAAGCAGCCCGCTTCAATGGCACCACATCCACAAACATTCACTCCCTCCACCACTGACGCACAGTAGCAGCAGTGTGTACCATCTACAAGATACACTGCAGAAATTCACCAAGGCTCCTTCAACAGCACCTTCCAAATCCACGACCACTACCATTTAGAAGGACAAGGGCAGCAGATAGATGGGAACATCAACACCTGGAAGTTCCCCTCCAAGTCACTCACCATCCTGACTTGGAACTATATTTCCATTCCTTCTCTATTGCTGGGTCCAAATCCTGGAAGTTTCTCCCTAACAGCACTGTAGGTGTACCTACACCACATGGACTGCAGCGGTTCAAGAAGGCAGCTCACCACCACCTTCTCAAGGGCAAATAGGGATGTGGCCAGCCACATGCCATGAATGAATGAAAAAATACACAGCGAATCTCCCTCTACACTGTCCCATCAAAAACCCCCAGGGCAGGTACAGCATGGAGTCAGTTACAGAGAAAGCTCCCTTTACACTGAGCCCATCAAACACTCCAAGGGCAGGTACAGCACGGGGTTAGATACAGAGTAAAGCTCCATCTACACTATTGCCTTCAAACCCTACCAGGACAGGTACAGCACGGGGTTAGATACAGAGTAAAGCTCCCTCTACACTGTCCCCATCAAACACTCCCAGGACAGGTACAGCACAGGGTTAGATACAGAGTAAAGCTCCCTCTACACTGTCCCCATCAAACACTCCCAGGACAGGTACAGCACGGGGTTAGATACAGAGTAAAGCTCCCTCTACACTGTCCCCATCAAACACTCCCAGGGCAGGTACAGCACGGGGTTAGATACAGAGTAAAGCTACCTCTACACTGTCCCCATCAAACACTCCCAGGGCAGGTACAGCACGGGGTTAGATACAGAGTAAAGCTCCCTCTACATTGTCCCCATCAAATACACCCAGGGCAGGTACAGCACGGGGTTAGATACAGATTAAAGCTCCCTCTACACTGTCCACATCAAACATTCCCAGGACAGGTACAGCACGGGGTTAGATACAGAGTAAAGCTCCCTCTACACGGTCCTCAACAAACACTCCCAGGACAGGTACAGCACGGGGTTAGATACAAAGTAAAGCTCCCTCTACACTGTCGCCATCAAACACTCCCAGGACAGGTACAGCACGGGGTTAGATACAGAGTAAAGCTCCCTCTACACTGTCTCCATCAAACACTCTCAGGACAGGTACAGCACGGGGTTAGATCCAGAGTATGATTTTCACAGACCCCTTTCAGTCAGAATCCGTGACCAGGAGCCAAGCGCCTGATCCCTGGCTGAATTTCACCTCCTCATCAGTCTTTCGTGATTGCTCTGCACATTTTCAAAGTTCATGGATCTTACTATCCCTTTAATTCCTAATGATTGGCAAAAGTGTACATTTCCTTTAAGAAACACCTCCCATCACAGGAAGATTGTTGTGTTATTTGTCAGGGGTACCAGGGAAGGTGTCGAGTGTTTAATTTTGTTACCCTCATTCCGGACCCTATTTGGAAAATCTTCCTGAATCGCTCCACGTTCTAGAATCAACACAAGATACAAGATGCTGAGATAAAGCGGCTGCATCCACTGTTTAATTAAAATTCCTTTCTCGTCATTGTATTACTTCCCTTCTGCTAATATTTTCACTGTTTTCTGTTTTGATTTAAATTCCAGTCTCCTCTTTCTGCACTCCATTTTTCCACGATTCTTTGATATGTGAGAGGAAGATGGTGTTGGAGAGCGGAGAGAGAAGGGGAATGGAGAAGGAAGGAGGGAGGGAGGGGAATAGAGGAAAGAGGAGGAGATGGAGGTGAGAGGGAAGAAGATGGAGTGCAGGAGAGAGAAGGGGATAGAGAGAGAAGAGGAAAATAGGGATGGGAGTGGGGTAGGGAAAAAAAGGGGATAGAAGGAGAAGAGAGAACAGGAGAGGGGAAGGGTGGCAATTTTTAGGAGGATGGTGAAAGGGGAAATAAAGAGAGAGGAGGCGTAAAGAAGGGCGAATGGGAGGGGTGAAGATGAGGTGGTGGAAGACAGAAAGGAGACAGTGAATGGGTGAAGAGGCGGCAGAGGAGAGTGAAGGAAGAACAAGAGGGTGGAAATGAGGAGAGGTGGGGTGTAGAGGAGTGGTGGAGAGGAGATGGAATGGGAGGAGTGGAAACAGGAGAACAGGAAGTAGAAATTGGAAAAAGGTAGAGTAGCGGAGGGAGGGCAGATAGAGATGGGAGGAGAATAATGAAGGGAAATGGAGGAGGAGATGAGAGGGGAGGATGGGGAAAATTTCAACATCAGTGTGCTAAGAATTATGCTGACAACCAATTTAAGATTATCAGTTGGGCTCGCAATGTGGTGCATTTGCATGACCTGGAAGCTACATATTTAAATGCACAGGGCCCTGTTCTTTGCAGAGAGAAAGAACACGTACACACATTGTGTTTGTTTCAGCTGAACAAAGTAAGTGACAGCCATTCGCTGACTCATTCCTCAGGGCAATGCCTTGACCAATCAGGGTCAAGCTACCTGGTTTAAATTTCAAACAATGCTTGGCAGTTAACTGTCAGTTACCATCATTCTACCAAGCAGAGTCAACCTGCCAAACAATCAGCATTCTCTTCACATACAGTATAAATTGTTCTTCTCCCTTATATTGGCATTCTCACGACTGTCCTGATGAGTGCAAGATGAAAAGCTTAGACATGTCTCTTCTTTCAGCAATTAATGAACAAGTTGGGTTTACAATCTGATGACTTCTTGGCCACTTTTGCTGACACTAACCCAAACCTTGAAACTGCTGTACTTGGATTTGAACTCATGTAGCTCTGGGTAATTAGTGTGACAGAGTAACACCACTGCACCACATGCTGGCATACCCTGCCCAGGAAGCATTACCAGGCTTTCCTGCCTCTTGGAAGGCTTTGAAATCTCATGTCTGCAACCTTTGTCATAGAACCTTTGAGAGAACAATGATCCCTGAACAACACAACGCCAGAGCATTGGCATCACTCTCGTTTCCTGCCTGCTCCATTAAATCCTTCCGGAAATGCAGCAAAAAGGTTGGTAAGAGCTTTGTGACTTAATGCTCCACCAGAAGCCACTTTAGTTCACTTGGATTACCGGAACCTGGTGGGGGGGCTGCTCATTAAAACTGACGAGCAAAGAGTGCAAAAGAGACTGGAACAAAACTTATTTTTCTCTCGCGCAGCAGTGAGTGTGATTCAGAATGACTGTGTGAATGGAGCGAACACTGAGGCAATTAACCTCTTCCAGAAAGAAGGAGCTCAATAGTGGTTGGGTTGGGGATGGGATTGGAGGTTCAGGCAATGTGTATCACTACTACTAACCTATTGCTTTCCCACATAGTGATGTTAAGGGTTGAGAGTTGGATCTACAGGACTAGGTGGCAGTTGAACTTTATTTACATTAGTCTCGGTGGGTGGCACCCCCTCCGCTGAATGAGATGTTTGGGAGTTCCAATCCCGCTCCAGAGACTCAGGGGATTAATCCTTGGACTTTCATGGTTCGGTGTGCATTGCTTGTAACCAAATCCACCAATAGCATGCTGGCTGAATGCCTTTCAGTTGTTGACAGTATCCAGAAATAGCTGTCAGCCTTACATGAAAATGGGACTAATGAAAATGGACGGGCTGAGAGCATAGGGGTAGACCGTGGTTCCCAAAATGATTTTTAATGGTTTTCCAAGTGTCTTTCAGACGGTCAATTACTGGACGCCAGAATAATTATATAGGCTGAAAGTTGGCCCTCTGGCATTTTAGTTCTAAATCACACCAGATGTCACATTATCCTTGACCATGTTTGTCCAAACTCTCTAGCTTTCATCTAATGGAGTCGGGCATGTTACAAGTTACAAAGGACAATCCATGTCCACTGGTTTCATTTAGAAGTTAGTATTGTTTTTCTCACCTCTGTCCCTCACCCCACTCCCACTTGTACTAACTCCTGTTGAAGCTGCTATTTCTGTGACCCACAACAAGAGAACGTTAGCAGACTGAGGGCCTGACATGTATAGGCTCACACATAAACATGTACACACATAGACACATGCACACATACAATGTGTATAAATTCAAATGAAGAAATATCCAGAAATGTGCATGTGTTTGCACACACATCCATTAACATGCATGCACACAATCACAAATATATGCACACACAAACATGCACACACTAATATACAATCACTAATATGCAGACACACACATAAACACTAAGCTGCACACACACAAATGTTACAAACACACACACAGAAACACACACATATACACACACAAATACCACACATATAAACAGACACACAAATGCCACACACACACACAAACACACACAGACGCACAAACACGCATACACACAGGCAAATACACAAAAACACCACACACATACACACCCAAACACACACAGACAGACACAAACACACAAACATGTACACACACACACACATACACACACATACGTAAAGCCGCACGCAAATACACATTCATACACAATTTCTCAGCAAGGAACAGCAAGATTTGGCCAAATTTTCCTGTTCTCAGGCCCAAAGTGAAAAGCCTTCAGAATTTAATTATCGTTGGAGATATAGAAAATAACATTTATTGACAATTTAATTTTACTTTTCCCTTTCTGTCTCTTTTATTTCTCTCTTAATCCCATCTTTCCATTTCTTTGTTGTATTTTTTTGAACCTGATTCAGCATTGAGTTAACTATTCTAACTGACAATCGCTGGTTCTAATTCTGCGCTGTTCATTAACAATTTCACAATCTGATTGGTTGAGGAGACATTCTGATGCTTGACCTGTTCACACGGGTCCCAGGTCCCCTTCGGAGGGAGCCACGCTCTGTGGATAGTTGGCAAACGATAGTTAAAACTTTGAGAAAGTATGATTTGTTCCTCACTAACCCCAAAATCTAGCCCAGTGTTTATTTTGTATAATTGGAGTATTTTTCTGACCAAAGCTGATCCTGAACAGACACTAGTTTGAAACTCAGCAGTTCAATTATTAATCAAAGTGCTAATCCAATTATTTTAAAAGTTTGCGTTGTTAAAACACTGCTCCCATATCTCCATGTTCCAGTGTTTCAGACTCACGTTTATCTCAAAGGAAAATGCAATGGTCCTGACTCTCAATCAGAGACTATCCTGATCTGACCTCTTGTTCTTTCTTACACCACTTTACTGTGGCTCAGTGGGTACCACTCTTTGCCTTTCTGAGTCAGAATGTTATGGGTTTAAGTCCCACAGAGATTTTGAAGGCACCTCATTGAAACCGACGCTGGCCATTGTCCACCTCCTTCTGAAATGTATCTTTGCAAAGAAGGTCTGGGAAAAGATGCAGCGGTTTTTGTCAAGGTTCATCCCGAGCGGCTCCGTGACTCAGGACTCTGTGCTCTACGGGCTGTTCCCAGGGATGCACACCCAGACAAACATCAACTGTGGCTGGAGGACCAACAACCCAGACCATCAGCTCTTTGGTCTGCCTGAAACTTGTTGGTCTTCCAGTGCAAAGGGTTGTCCAGAATCGAATGTTGAAGACTGGTACATCCCAAGGTGCAGGACTGTGAGCAGAGTGACACACTGAATCTTGGGGGCAGCTGCCAAATAGGCACAATGGGGAAAGGCCACTGTCGAAGGCCTTTCAGCCATAATACACAGAAGGGCTTGGGCTGTACGTTTGACATGTAATGAATCTTGAATAAATTTTTTAAAAGTTGATATTTACGTTTACGGAATGTAGGTGTTGCTGGCTAGGCCAGCATTTATTGCCCATCCCTAATTGCCCTTGAGAAAGTATTGGTGAGCTGCCTTCTTGAACTGTTGCAGTCCCTGTGGCATAGGTACACCCACAGTGCTGTTAGGGAGGGAGTTCCAGGATTTTGACCCAGCGACAGTGAAGGAACGACAATTTATTTCCAGGTCGGGATGGTGAGCGGCTTGGAGGGGAATTTCCCATGGGTGATGTTCTCATGTATCTGTTGCCCTTGTCCTTCTAGATGGCAGTAGTCGTGGGTTTGGAAGGTGCTGTCTAAGGAGCCTTGGTGAATTCCTGCAGTGAATTTTGTAGATGGTACACACTGCTGCTACTGTGTATCGGTGGTGGAGGGAGTGAATGATTGTGGACAGGGTGCCAATCAAGTGGGCTGCTTTGTGCAGGATGCTGTTGAGCTTCTTGAGTGCTGTTGGAGCTGCACTCACCTAGACAAGTGGAGAGTATTCCATCACACTCCTGACTTGTGCCTTGTAGATGGTGTCAGGCTTTGGGGAGTCAGGAGGTGAGTTACTTGCTGCAGGATTCGAAGCCTTTGACCTGCTCACGAAACCACAGTATTTATATGGCTAGTCCACTTCAGTTTCTGGTCAATGGTCAACCCCAGGATGTTGATAGTGGGGGATTCAGTGATGGTGATACCAGTGAATGCCAAAGGGTGATGCTTAGGTTCTCTCTTGTTGGAGATGTTCATTGCCTGGCACTTGTGTGGCATGTATGTTACTTGCCACTTGTCAGCCTAAGCCTGGATATTGTCCAGGTCTTGCTGCATCAGGACATGGACTGCTTCAGTATCTGCGGAATTGTGAATGGTGCTCAACATTATGCAATCATCAGTGAACATCCCCATTTCTGACCTTATGAAGGAAGGAAGGTCATTGATGAAGCAGCTGAAGACTGTTGGGCCTAGGACACTACCCTGAGGAACTGCTGCAGTGATGTCCAGGAGCTGAGATGACTGACCTCCAACAACCACAACCATCTTCCTTTGTGCTAGGTATGACTCCATCCAGCAGAGAGGTTTCCCCCTGATTCCCATTGACTCCAGTTTTGCTAGGGCTCCTTGATGCCACACTTGGTCAAATGCTGAGTTGATGTCAAGGGCAGTCACTCTCGCCTCACGTCGGGAGTTCAGCTCTTTTGTTCATGTTTGAACCAAGGCTGTAATGAGGTCAGGAGCTGAGTGACCCTGGCAGAACCCAAACTGAGGCCAGGATTTTCTGTGACCATCGGCGTCGGGCGTATTTTTTGGCATGAGCGGACAATATGGCGAGAAGGCCCAAAATCGGTTTCATGACATCGTAAAACCAGCTTGAGATCATCTGCTCCGTCCATCGATGGTGAGACGCGTTTCCTGCCATCGGACATCAGGAACCTCATTGTAATACAGCAGGATATCATTATAAGGCCAGCCCGCCGGACTCATTCCCCCACCGCTGGATCGTCCATCCACATTGGCGGGAAAATACGCTGCCGTGTTTCACAACAGCACATGTAAAAGGCATGCACTTGGTGGGCTGCACTTCACTCGGGGCTTCAAGGTTTGTGTGCCCACCTTGCTTCGGGCGGCACTCACTGTCATCAGCACCAGGCTTCTCAGGCAGCACCACATCACTTTTAGGGGCTCACGGGCAGGTCTCTACCTACCAGGTCAGCCATATGTGGGTGGCTTTTCAATTGCTGCAGGGTTAGGGCTTGCTTGGGAAAGGGGGAGAAGTGGCCTCAGGCAAGAGAAGAGGCTGCAGGGCGAGGGCTGCACCGGGAAAGGGGGGTATCCCAGGGTGTGTGTGGGGGGCACATGTTGATCTGTGCAAGTGGCCAATATGCTGAGGGCTGAGGAGGCAGTCTCCAGAGGATATGAGGCCAGATGGAGATGTGAGGGTGTGTGTGTGAGAATGGGTGGTGATGTCCCTTGAGCTGGCAGTGAGTGAGATGCCAGTGAATGTGTGATGGGCTTGAGTGTGTGAGTTTAGAGTGATGAGATGTTTGCCATACTCTGGCTGCACAGATGAGATGATTCATCCTCTATCTGCATTGGATGGCCAACCTCTTCTGTGCAACATTGGCACTGATCACCTCTGCCATTGCCTACCAAGCCAAAGTGGTAATGTCGCTGCCCCTCCTGCAGCCAGAGCAGGGGTAGAGGACATCACAGCGGGTCTCCATGACATCCAAAAGGTGCTCTCAAGGGCTCCAGTCTTCTTGCCTTTTGGGGCCATGTCTTCTTTGCTGCAGACCTGAGCTGGAAGCCCTGAGCATGGCTGTAATTTAAATGTGGTGCCTGGTGTGATGAAGCAGCGAGGTGATGGCATGGCAGGCGAATTGAAGCCCGCCACCCCCATCCCCCCACCCCCATCAAGAAGGCGTGTATCCCAGGAATGCATAATTAATGTGGCGGAATTGGGACGGTACAGTATGAAAAACCGCCATTGCGGCCAGTGGGTAAAACGTCATTCTACCTGCCTGTTATGACCCAGCAGTTGGTAAAGTTGAGTTATTTAAAATTCTCAGAGGGAAAGTTTAAACAACTGTCATAACCTATATTTTTACCTTTGAGATGCAGCTCTAAATTCAGGAATCAGACCACCAGTTCTCGAGAGGTTTTATATCAAAATACAAGAGACATTTATTAATTTACACAAGTTAAATATATACACATGGCTATAAATTACTGCTGTCATAACTTTTAGCAAATTCCCAAACTAATCTCCATTAAGGCAACAGCAACTCTTATCTTTCAGCAGACACCAGGCAAATAATTTTCTCCTTACAAATTCAAAATGAGGTTATTTCATTTTGGTTCCTGTGGAGACAGTTGTAGGCTTACAGCTACTTTAATCTTACATTGCCTCTGCCCTGCTCACACAGAACTGCTGTCTGTTATACCCAACACAGCTCATTGAATACAATATATTGAATCAGGCATACTGAGCTTTTTAAGGGAGACGTGAGTTTTTAATGAAATACAAGCAAGTACACTGAGCAAAAGATGGCTAATAATGTAAAGCTACCACTTTCTGTAAAATTCCTATGTGGATTATACTGACAGACATGTACTGAGAGAACATGGAATGTCGCACCTGAAAAGGTGTCATGCTCTTTTTCAAGCAGAGAGACTTAAAATGGAGATGCAAAAGATGCATAAGACTGAACTTTAATCTCCTGTGGTTGCAGAGACAAGAGATTGATTAGTGCGACTCAGCAGACATCTAAAATCCATTTCCTGATGATTCCTATCTCAGAACGTTTAAATTGGTTGGAGATCGAAGGGGGCAAGACATGGTTTTTTTTTCCCTTACAGGAGTACATAGGGGAAAATGGGATAAAAAGCTAGTTGCAGAGCAGTGCAGTGTGTGCTGGTGTGCGGTATGTGTGTTACAGCAAGAAGAAGACCAACTAGTCACCTCTGCAGTTGCAGGTGAAGTCTCTCTCTCTCTCTCTCTCTCTGTTGCTGGAGGCAAGGCTCAGCAGAGGCCGCAATCAAAAAGGAAATCGGACAGCCTCTTCAGCTACCCTGCAGAACCAAGTGTCTCCAAACCCACTGCTAAACTGCCAAAGTCAGCTCTACTGGAATCACCGAATTTAACGGCCCCCAATGTTTCCCCATCTACGCCTCATGGACAAGCCAAAGACTGATTTGTCTATCTTTTTAAATTTTTAATTGGACTCTTAACTTCTCATTTCTGAACTGTATGTACGTGCGTTGCATTTTTATTATTTTTCTCTGGATTTTAGTAAGTAATAAACTTACTCTTTCGCTCAAGAAAGCCTGGTTAAATTGGCTCCTTCTGAAAAAAATAAATACATCTGGACAGGGAAAAGATATCTATGGGGGATGGGACCCCTTTTTAATTAACTTTGTTGCAACCAACCGAGGATGTTGAATAAAGAAGTGGAGCCAACTAATTCCTCCTCACCTGGGAGCATAAAAAAATTGGGGTCCAGTTCGGGAAGTTAACAAACTGGGGGACCTCACCTGGGGAATGGTCGTAACCCATGGACAGATGCATCTGCAGCAGGTAGTTTGGGGAGGATGCTGCACACTCAGTCTAGCAGCTATGTCCTTTAGGGTCCAGCCAGCTCAGTATGTAGTTGTGCTACTGAGCTACTCTTGGTGATGGACATTGAAGTCCCCCACCCAGAGTATATTCTGCAACCTTGCCACCCTCAGTGCTTCTTCCAAGTGGTGTTCAACATGGAGGGGTACAGATTCATCAGCTGAGGGATGATACGTGGTAATCAGCAGGAGGTTTCCTTGCTCATGTTTGACATGATACCATGAGACTTCATGGGGTCTGAAGTCAATGTTGAGGACTCCCAGGGCAACTCTCTCCCGACTGTGTGCCACCACCTCTGCCGGCAGGTCAGGACATACCTAGGGGTGGTGATGGTAGTGTCTGGGACATTGTCTGTAAGGTATGAAAAAACTTGGCTGAATTTTCCCCTTCCCAGGCCCTAGGTACAACTCCTGCAGAATTGAATTATTATTGGAGATATAGAAAAAGGCTGCTTTCCATTAAAGACCTTTGACTAAATGTTGCCTGAGCTGAAATCAGTTTGACGTCAGGTCCCAATTGAGGTCAATAGTGGACAGGGGTCCAAGTAGGGTTGCCAACTGTGATTAAATGTATTCCTGGAGGTTTCAGCACATGATTTGCCCCCATGCTCCAGCCATTAGTCACCCAACATGTGATGGCATAGCGCTATTGTCGCTGGACTAGTAATCCAGGGACCCAGGGTAATTCTCTGAGGACCCGGGTTTGAATCCCGCCACGGCAGATGGTGGAAATTTGAATTCAATAAAAATCTGGAATTAAAAGTCTAATGATGACCATGAAACCATTATTGATTATTGTTAAAAACCCATCTGGTGTACATGTGGCTCCAGACCCACAGCAATGTGCTTGACTCTGAATTCAGTTGTATTCAGCTACAAAGTCACAAAAAAGGAATGAAACTGGACGGACCACCCGGCATTGACCTAGGCACCGGCAAAGGCAGTCACAGCCCTGTCGACCCTGCAAAGTCCTTGTTACTAACACCTGGGGGCTAGTGCCAGAATTGGGAGGGCTGTCTCACAGACTAGTCAAGCAACAGCCTGACACAGTCAACCTCATGGAATCATACCTTACAGATACTTACCCAGACACCACCATCACCAACCTTGGGTATGTCCTGTCCCACCAGCAGGACAGGCCCAGCAGAGGTGGTGGCACGGTGGTATATAGTCGGGATTGGGTTGCCTTGGGAGTCCTCAACATCGACTTCAGACCCCATGAAGTCTCATGGCATCAGGTCAAACATGGGCAAGGAAACCCATTGATTACCACGTACCGCCCTCCCTCAGCTGATGAGGGAGCTCCTCCATGTTGAACATCACTTGAAAGAAGCACTGAGAGTGGCAAGGGCGCAGAATGTACTCTGGGTGGGGGACTTCAATGTCCATACCAAGAGTGGCTCGGTAGCACAATAATCCTCAGCCAGATATGCCATGTGGATGATCCATCTCGGCCTCCTCCGGAGGTCCCCAGCATCACAGATGCCAGTCTTCAGCCAATTCGACTCACTCCACGTGATATCAAGAAACGGCTGAAGGCACTGGATACTGCAAAGGCTATGGGCCCTGACAATATTCCGGCAATAGTACTGAAGACTTGTGCTCCAGAACATGCCGCGCCCCTAGCCAAGCTGTTCCAGTGCAGCTCCAACACTGGCATCTACCCGGCTATGTAGAAAATTGCCCATGTATGTGAGTCGAATTGGCTGAAGACTGGCACCTGTGATGCCGGGGACCTCCGGAGGAGGTGAGATGGATCATCCACTTGGCATTTCTGGCTGAGGATTGTTGCGAATGCTTCAGCCTTATCTTTTGCACTGATGTGCAAAAAGCAGGACAAATCCAACCTGGCCAATTACTGCCCCATCTGCCTACTCTCGATCATCAGTAAAGTAATGGAAGGGGTCATCAACAGTCCAATCATGCGGCAGTTGCTTAGCAATAACCTGCTCACTGGCACCTAGTTTGGGTTCCATCAGGGCCACGCAGCTCCTGAGCTCATTTCAGCCTTGGTTCAAACATGGACAAAAGAGCTGAACTCCCGAGGTGAGGTTAGAGTGACTGCCCTTGACATCAAGGCAGCATTTGACCGAGTGTGGCATCAAGGGGCCCTAGCAAAACTGGAGTCAATGGGGATCAAGGGGAATACTCTGTACTGGTTGGAGTCATACCTAGCACAAAGGAACATAGTTGTGGTTGTTGGAGGTCAGTCATCTCAGCTCCAGGACATCACTGCAGGAGTTCCTCAGGTTGGTGCCCTCGGCCCAACCATCTTCAGCTGCTTCATCAATGACCTTCCTTCCAGCATAAGGTCAGAAGTGGGGATGTTCGCTGATGATTGCACAATGTTCAGCACCATTCGCAACTCCTCAGACACTGAAGCAGTCCATGTTCAAATGCAGCAAGACCTGGACAATATACAGGCTTCGGCTGACAAGTGGCAAGTAACATTCGCACCACACAAGTATCAGGCAATGACCATCTCCAAGAAGAAAGAACCCAACCATCACCCCTTGATGTTCAATGGCATTAGCATCACTGAATCCCCCACTATCAACATCCTGGGGGTTACCATTGAACAGAAACTGAACTGGACTAGCCATATAAATACTGTGGCTACAAGAGCAGGTCAGAGTCTAGGAATCGTGCAATGAGTAACTCACCTCCTGACTCAGCCTGCCCATCATCTACAAAGCACAAGTCAGGAGGTGAGTTACTCATTGCACGATTCCTAGACTCTGACCTGCTCTTGTAGCCACAGTATTTATATGGCTAGTCCAGTTCAGTTTCTGTTCAATGGTAACCCCCAGGATGTTGATAGTGGGGGATTCAGTGATGCTAATGCCATTGAACATCAAGGGGTGATGGTTGGGTTCTTTCTTCTTGGAGATGGTCATTGCCTGATACTTGTGTGGTGCGAATGTTACTTGCCACTTGCCTGGATGAGTGCAGCTGCCATAACACTCAAGAAGCTGGACACCGTCCAGGACAATGCAGCCCGCTTGATTGGCACCAAATCCACAAACATTCACTCCCTCCACCACTGACGCACACTGGCAGCAGTGTGTACTATCTACAAGATGCACTGCAGGAATTTACCAAGACTCCTTAGACAGCACCTTCCAAACCCATGACCACTACCACCTAGAAGGACAAGGGTAGCAGATAGATGGGGACACCACCACCTGGAAGTCCCCCTCCAAGTTACTCACCATCCTGACTTGGAAATATTTCACCGTTCCTTCACTGTCGCTGGGTGAAAATCCCAGAACTCTCTCCCTAACAGCACTGTCGGTGTACCTACACCACATGGACTGCAGCAGTTCAAGAAGGCAGCTCACCACCACCTTCTCAAGGGC